>NC_051179.1:206467744-206507049 GCF_013339695.2 Rhipicephalus sanguineus
CCCCAGTACCGAAATGTGGCGCCAGAAGTATGGGTGGAGCCATCCCCCGCAACATGGACCCCGAACAACACTCCGGTCGAAGGCACGCGCGCACTGCTGCCCTTGAGGCGCGTCACTCCGATCGCCCCGGCGTATTTTATGTAGACGTTTCGGGCCCTTCCCCCTCGGGTCACTACACGGCCGCTGTGATCACAGAAGGTCACCTCGTCGACAGCCTCTCATTTAGAGCCGATAGTGCAACTCATGCAGAGGAGGTTGCCATCGCTTTGGCTGCCTCCCACCCCACCAGTCACACTATCTTGACAGACTCGCACTCAACCTGTTCCCGATATATCCAGGGTTCCATCACCCCATTGGCTGCTCGTCTCCTTCAAGCCGCCTCCTGGCGCTTTAGCCCTCACTCCGTAAGAATAGACTGGACTCCAGGCCACACAGGACTTCCCGGCAACGAGGCGGCGAATGCCGCTGCCCGCGCTTCTCTCTTCCGGGCCGCTGCCCTTCCATGTCCTGAGTCGGATCCTGGAAACTCGAGACTCACACGCTACCGTGATATTCTGGATTATTATCGCACTTCGCGTCGACTTTACCCTGGCCCTGCTCGCGGTCTGGCGAAAGCAGACGAACGAATACTACGCCGCCTTCAAACTAATACTTTCCTTAGTCCGGCGGTCGCCCGGCACTTCATCCCGGAAATCTCTGGCACGTGCCCGACTTGTCAGGTCCTCGCCGACACCTTTCACGTTGTGGCTTCGTGTCCTGCAACTCCACTTTCTTTCTTGGGAGAAGTACCTGCTCGGCTGCTCCACCTTGGATGCGCAACGCTCCTTCGTGGCACGCGCCCGGGCAGCGGCCATCTCCAATGGCGTCCCGGACTAGGGACTGCCACTCAGGCACACAGCAGTTCTCTTGTGAATTTCTTGAATAAAATGTTTACCACCACCACCACCACCACGTCACGTAAGTGGCAGCGCGAGGTGTTCTTTTGTGTGTTACATTTTGCTAAATGTGTATACATATGATGGGGAATGTGCATTGCATTCACTCTTGTGTAGCTGGGCCGCAGAAAGCTGCAGCAGCCGAGCCGGCAGCTACGCCATCGGGTAAGTGCTGCTCATTTACAAGCTTCTAGTTGAAATGAGCTTTCAGATTTCAGAGGAAAATCGAACTGAGAACATTAAATCAGCACAACTACCTTTACACATACTGTGAAATGCATTGTAATTCTATTAAACATAGCATGCTTTCAGATGCCCCTGCCGCTCCACCGCGGCGGCGGCCTGCTTGCCCACCGCGGCAACGGCGACCTCACCGCGTGGGCATCCTCACCGATAGCCAGGCGCAGTGTGACCGTCATCAGGGCACTGACCTGCTGAGGTTAACTAGATCCTTGTGTGTTTTGTAGGTTATCGCAAGAAACACGCACGCTGATATGATCGGGGGTCTGCCCATAGGACCGGGGAGCAGCCTGGCCTCAGGGAAAAGTCGAGTTCAGGAGCCGGAGCTGATAACAGTAACGTTTATTTTACATGTTTTGGTAGCGTGTCGTAGCGTCGTCTAGCGACGCTGCGTCGCGTCGACGTAGCCTCGACGTGGCCTGTCGAAGCCTCGTGGTAGCCTGCCGCAGCGTCCTTAAAGCGTCTGGACGCTCGCGTTATAAAGCCTGGGCTTTCCCAGGATTCCCTGCTGGAGGAGACAATAAAGTCCAAGACAGTCCAATCGAACACGTTGTCTTCATCTGCGACCACTAAGTAAGCACCGCCTCCTTCGCACTCCGGGAAAGAGAGAAGCGCTGTGCACCTGGACGACGGACGGTCCCGGGAGGCGAACAAGACACAGAAGACACTATACACACCAAGAAGGGATCTCGGCGGTACACATTCCCGGAAACGGGCTACGTTGTCAGGTGTGCTGCCAGGTGCAGTCGTTCCTTGCTTCGATAGTGCCGTCGGCGCAGCGGATGGCTAGCTCCTAGTCGGGTCACCATGCCACAAAGGACCATGCGCACAGCGAACGGATTACTGCAGCACACAGCTAATTGTTAGGTGCATCTCGCAGAATCCTGAACATAGCAATGCACAAGCGACTGCCTCCTCCGAGCAGCCTGGACTGTAAATCGCTTATCTTCAGGCCATAAAAGCGTCAAAGTCAGCCAAGCGTGTCCAAGGCGATTGAAGAGGGAACTGCCAGCCTTGAAGGGTTCAGCACACAAGTGCAGTGTTGTCGCCGCATCTGGCGCGTTTCGGGGAATGTTGAGGTCGAAGAAAGCAGGGCTGATGCCGCCATACCATTCTGACGACCCAGCGGCGCGAAGCCGTGAAGTCCGATCATAACAACGTTACCCTAAAGTGGGCTGACAACGCTCTCGCCACCGGAAGCTTCCAGAGGAGCACTGGTAGCGAGGAGCACATACGCATGGCACGGTCGGCCGTGAGCAACACCGTACACGAAGGTGACGGAAGCCCTTCGGCGTTTGTGCGACGCGGCGACATCCCAGACGTGCTAGCGTGAGCCGACGGCACGTTGGTCGCCATTCGCAAGCCACAGGGACCCAACACGGGCGACACGGCGACCATTATGTCGAGAAAGAGTTATTACGCCCTGAACGTCATGGTCGTAAGTACCGTTTGAATGTTTTACTTCATACTATAGTCGGCTGTTTTGACTGGCCCATCGTACCACTTGTTCAGTTTATTGCCCAAGCTGGCATAGCTAGTAATGTAACGATTAAAAGAGGACATGAGCGCAACTGTGTACGATCTCGTTGAAGTGTGACATGTCTACGGTAATGGTAAGTGCCATGTGTTTTTGTGCATGAGGCGTTTGCTCGACCAAAGCTGTGTTTTCGTTCTTGCGTGCATACACAATGGAGATGAGAATTTCGGATGTATTAAGGAATATGGGCAGTAGTCGTAGCAAAAATCGATACACGACAGGGAAGATATGATGGAAGCATTTTGAACACGCAAGTACCTAGAACCTTTTTCGTATTCGACTGTACAGCTCTTAGCTCAATTAAACCATGCATTTCAACCAACTAGCCCAGATGTCGAGTCTTACAACCATTACATGAGCTGGTTATGGCGTGTATGGGTGTTCTTGCGCAACAGCATACCCAAAGTGTTCATTTAGTGATCATTTAGTTGAAACCATAGGCGAGCGCACAGGGGACGGTTTGGCCCATCCGCCGGCCCCGCTTTCCTCCCCAAATGCAAAACCCTCTGCACTGCTATGACTGGAACAGTCTATCTGCTCGTACCAGCGTACATGTATCTAATGTTTTCCGCAGATGAATGACAAAAAGTGCGTTCGAGCATATCTGCGTCGCTCTTTTGCATTTCTCATCGCAGGTGTTCAACGCGGAACATCATATCCTAGCTGTGGACCCGCGGTTCCCTGGTTCGTGCCAGGACTCTTCGCTGTGGCAGCATAACCCACTGCGTGCGCGCCTAGCCGCACAACTACAGCCTGGCGAGTATCTGCTTGGTAAGTATTCGTAATGTGCACCAATAACAAGGGCAGATCACTCAGCTGTCATTTTTCTTTACTAGGAGACTCAGCATATCCCCTCGAGCCATGGCTGCTTACTCCAGTACCCGGCAGTCATGTCAGCAGCACCTCCGAAGGCCAGTAAACAGGGACCACACATCCATGCGCAATGTTGTGGAGAAATGTATCAGGATGTGTAGGAGCAAGTTCGGCTGCTTGCGTCGCTTTCAGACAACGCTATACAGCCCCGATCGAGCACCGCGAATGATTTATGCATGCGCTCTGCTTTTTAACCACGTGGTAATAAAGCGCCCTCTTCAACGTAAAATCGTGGCGTCCGTCATTAGCTCCGCTGGTGCATCTTTGGCTTAGCTAGCTGATCTTGAAGGCCACGGTAAAACTACTCGCGAAACAGTACATCTGCACTTGTCTAAATGATCAACATGACCTGGGAGACTGGGCTGCATCACAGAATATCTTAGTAGAACGCAACTGCGCTATGCACTGAACTTCGTTAAACTGCAGTGAGCATTACGTGGGGGATTTAAAACAAATTCGTACAACTGAATGGTTCGTTTGACACGTTGGTTCAAGTGGAATTTTACTGTAAGTATATTTTTGCTTACTGGTAAGATTTGATTATATTTTATTTTTTTTATTCACGTAATTGGTCCTGCCCTGTTCGGACCATAGATAACTGCTAAATGAAATAACAATTATTAGCATGGGTGTGAAAGTACACAAAGCATCCATTCTCTTATTAAGGCAACCAGTTTCTTTAATAAAAGTCAACCGTAAAGATGATGGAACATTTTTTTTCTCAACAGCCGATTTAAATTTTTGACTTTTGCTAACTGGAACAGTTGGCAGACCTATCACCAAATTTAAGCCTGTTCGGCGTTTTCTCGTTGACACCATGAGTCAATTCAGGAATCCGGATCAAAGGTCTACAGTTGAGCGGGTTGCAATTCCGGGTATGAATGAGTGGTCACGAAAGCAAGGTACAGAAGTGGCCACATCCGCCTCTACGACCTGCACTTGGAGTCAGCTAGCGAGTTGCCGGACTTTTTGTTGCTGTAACCCCTACCCACAATGAGAGGGGCTCTTGATATTGGAGCAACCGGCATTAACTGATGGCGGCCAGGTGCATCATTCAATGACGCCATCAATGAATGAGCATGTAGACGATGATGAGGTTCTGAGCGAAGAAAGTTCGTCATCCACTTAACTTACATGTTTGTGCCGCATTTTTGTACCCAGCTTACTGGAGGTCCTACGGTCTCAACCATAACAAAACCAGCTTGCCCTTGACTGGTCTGAGAAGGACTCATTAAATGGATTCACTTGACAAGAACTACATAGTAGTCCCTGCCTACGTGAATAACCACTGCGTCTTAGTGTCACCTGCTTCGAAGGTCACGCAGTCCACAATGATGAGGTAGAGTCGCCTCGGGACAGTGCCTACATGCTCCTATTCGAGTCGTTGGCAGTGTATGTCAGGGACTACGGAGAGACAGCAAGAATCGATCATTTGGGGTTCAATTACAGAAGAGTGGTGCTCCGAGCGAGACTGAGACCACATATTTCTTGACTACAACATGCCGCTCTACACGACTGCGCAGCAAGCCAGCAACTCGATAGGGTTGCGTATATCCTGGTGAACTTGGAGTCGTTTTTTGCCTAGGGACCGACGTTTGGCATACACCTCCATAAGGAGTGACATTCGTGCTGAATACGTGAGACCTAATAAACTCTCGAAGAACCACATGATCCTCCAGTCACACGAGGCACCCCACAGATATTCTGGCTCTGCTGCCACATGGAACGTAGTGTAGTCGACGATCGCAATCTGACACGGCAGAGTGAACATGGAGCTTCGCTAGCCTGGCGCCGTACGTGCCACAGAGCGAAGAACGCCGCCGAGCAAGTGCCTGTTCGCGTTATGCTATTATTGCGCTTCATCTTAAAAACAGCATGACTCGCACTGTTCAGGCGTAAATTTCTAGAACTGTTCGCTTTTTTGTTTTGTTCTGCACGAGAGGACAGTTTCTGTGCTCACGCGCTCGCCTTTCACGATATCGACAGCGAAAAGATCGTTTTTCAGCCAGAATAAGAAGACCGTGGCCCCTAAGGTCGCCGACACCGTCTTGATTGCAGCGCTCACTTCAGGGAGGAGAGGCTGCTATACGTAAAAGGCGATGTGTGCCACTAAAGCATCGGAGGGTTCCTAAAATTCTTCGGTAACGAAGACGCACCCATGATGGAATCATGATCGAATTCGATGTTTCTCCTTTCTACATTCGCGGTGTCTGCGGAAGACAAAGAATAACCGCGAAAAAAAATGTCTGTATTGCACACTGACCTACCTCGGTACGTGGCGGGCAATGAACAATATAGCCGACATGCCCGGCGTTAGCGAGTCAACTGTTCGCGCCGCGATTCGCCAGGTTCTGGACTAGCTGCTGTTCACATCCGGCAGGTGAAGTGGAAGACCTAAAAGCCAAGACGCACCTCGGAACAAACGCGCGCTTGGTATTCTTTATGGACGCCATGGAGCCGCGGCCGGCCTGCCAGACTGTATGGGGGAGTACATGGAGCTCACATTCGCATCATGAGAGCTCCCCGATTGTGACGAGGGCTGTTTGAACATGAACAAGTTTGATTCCACCTTCCCCCAGGCGGTATGTAACGCGGGGATTCTGTTCATTGGCCTGTGGGTTGGCTGCCCTGTAGATCCCATGTCGCACACATCCTACAGGAAGGCTTAATTATTCTTTGAGGAGACAGCGCAGAAGCTTGACGATGAGTTCATTTATCTAAAAAAACTTATGTGCTCAGCTATCTAAAGATAACTGGAGAAGGTGGACGAGAACAAAAATGCGTAAACTGTTGAAATCTTGCTGGCCGCCTGCTTTTGCTGGCATAACCTGCCAGCAAAAACATACAACTCAAGGCACTTTCCAAACAACTCAAGGCACTTTCCATTCATGGGAACTTGGTATACGTTTTGGGAAAGCTTACCGGAAGACCACCTTGCAGATGGTCAAGGTAAGACCAACTTTTCCCCTGTTCGCTTTGATGTCAGCCACAGATCTCGTATCGGACGCTTACAAGTTTCAAACAGCGGTAGCGCGCGAGTACGCGAGTGATGAGGCTCTTGTTTTTGTCCTCTGCTACGTCCACACAAACTCCCAATCGAGCCCCAACGCGACCCCAGAATACTTGAAATTCTCGATCGACAGGGCAGTCGATTTCTTGAAGGCTAGCCCGTTCTATGCAACAGCACACGAGGCGAAATCCGCTCTGCAGGGGGCCAAAGCTTTGTCTGCCGACCTCTCGAATCACCAGGCCTTTACCGCGCTTTCACGGCCCTAAGCATGTTCTTCATAGCCGTATCTGATCACGTGTACGCGAAACTCCGCAAGTACACCTTGCACATGTTTTGCAGCGATTATATGGTGTTCGGCGGCATCAAGCACATTGGTGACATCATTGGCCTGGAAGCCGGAAAATGGGTCCAATGGATCTGGGTGCGCTTAACACTGCGCTTAACCGTTCACATAACGGTTAGGCGCAGTGTTAAGTTCATTTAACCGTTCATTTAACACTGCGCTTAACCGTTCTAAGTAGTTTGTAGTTCTAACACAGGTTATTTTACAGTTTCGGCCTGAGCGGCTGCTTCCCGTCCTTGACCAGACGCCACCACGAGCCCCACACCATTCAATACAACCTAAACAACTCCCAGGAGCCGTCCAGGTGCCTCAAGTCTGTCTTTTTTTTATTTTTCTTGTCACAAGACTGTGATATCTAAGTCTTACAGTACGACTGTTCTGCCTGCAAGGGCATGGACCCCAGTAAACAAGTCGACGATCTTTCCGAAATTCAAAAGGATCAACGCAATATAAAGTGAAGCCCTGAACTAGAATGAATCTTAGACAGAGTAGTGGAAGAGGACAACGCTGGGCTCGCATCTGGAGTCGGGTAGGATGAAGAGGTCGGGCATACCAGTCCGGACAAAGCTGTCAAATCAACAGGAGCAAAATTTGATGAAGTGGTGCCTTTAACAGCTGCTGCTCTAGGCGCTCGATCCAAGGAGTAGGGCTAAACGTCCGGATCCCGCGACAGAGCTACCAAACAGAAGAGACCTTCAACCCGCGCAGCCGGGAATTCAAAGTCCGCAGATAACACCTCCTCCCAGGAATCCGTTGCCGAAGAAGCAATGGCCGCGGACTCTTCCCAGGAAGGGCAACTGTTTTGATCTCGACTCTCCATTTTCCTTCGAGAGCGCCCGCTCCAGCACTATCGCCATCCGGGAGAAAGTGTTGAACCGGGATACAGATACGCTGTTCAGCTTGCGAGTTCGGTAGGGCAAAGCAACTACATTCTTTGTTCCTCCAGAGCCTGAGGTTCCTCCTGAGCGTTCGATCTCCTTCGTTGCCCCGTCCACTGCAGAGAGTCGTCTGTCATACCTGGTGGAGTTAATTGAGCGAATTGTCCAGCTTTACCATCTCCCTCCAGAGGACCTGCACTTCAAGCATTCCCAGACCGTCAGCGTCACTCCCCCAGCTTCCTCTCCACCCCCTGCCGACTCCAGATCCCGAGCCACCCAAGTCACCTCTCCTGAATCCCCCAAGGAGGTAGGGAAAAGAGCTCTCTCACGCGACCGCACCCTGGAACCCCAGTTGGAAGCACCAGCAAGGGCGTCAAGACCACCCCAATAACAGTTCCGACTCCAAACAAGCACCAGGAGGAGGACTCCTACGATAAGATGGTGAAGAAGGAACATCTTCCCCAAAATCATGGAGGTTCGCTCTGTCGAGACGGTGGATTGTTTCGGGTTCCCCATTCGTGTAGACAACATGTTTCATTTCAGCCCGGAAGCAGTCATCTTGCTGCTCCAGGACTGGACGTACAAAAGATACCTATACTCTCCCCGGACCCCACTGGAGCAAAAGATAGCCGCTCATGTAGCAGCAGGGATGGATCCCATCTTGTACTTCATCAAGTCCGATGTGACTGACCCAATAGAGGCCACGAGCCGTCAGTTCGGTTGAAGCTATGCCACACGAAAAAACCTAACACCTCTCCTGTCAGGTTTATTTGGATTGCATCGTTGAGTTGACGACAATCCTGCCTTCTGAATCTGAGAGGTTCAAGTTTCGAAGAAAATTGATCCAGAACATTCTCCTGTTACTCAAGAGGGAGACCGAAGATCCAGCGGAAATTCTCAACACAGTCATTGGCGCACGTCCGAGCCTCACAGAATCAGAAAGCACTCCGACTGGAGATTGGGATTCGCACAGGAATATGGCGTCTGGTTTTCCAAACAAGACCCTGGGGTTAGACAGCTGGAAACTATCTACCAGAATTCTTCCACCTAGAGTGGTAACCAGAAGCGCGTCATTCCGGTTCTTCGAGCAGAATCTAGCGACACCAACCTTTCTCCTCAAGACGTACCTTAGCAAGTCTCCTAGTCATTGAGGGAGTGGGAGCACCTGATGGAGAACTAAGCGACTTGCCTCGTTCAAGCACAAGATTTATTTTCAGTCATGAAAAAAAAACATCACAGCCTCGGCAGTGCATTTTTGTAGGGTCACGCCTGTATAGCGCGTGATATAGAATATAATATAGATTAGGGTGCGCTAATATTCCTCTTTACTTATATATTTTCTTCTCAAACTCTGGCAGCGATATGACATTACATTTTGTGCTGTGCTTTAGAGTGGCGCTATTTTTGGTGTGACTGCGCTTTCGCATAAGCTTTGTGGTGGGAAGTTTCTTCATAATAAACATCAATTACAAGTGATCGTCTTTCCTGTCCTGTGCATTTTCTTCCGAACTGATTCTGCTCTCCCCTAAGCAAGATGAATGACTTCGCCACCTCGCAAAAAACAGTGATGACAGTGTCTCTTGCAACTGTATTGGCAGCGGTCGCCCCAAGAGTTTACACAGGGTTCTCGAAAGGCCACTCCTCCAGCATTTGCTGTGCTGTGTGTTCCGCGCGGGCTAGGCTTTTTTTCTTCTTCTTACGTGTTTGTGCGAAGAATTCCAAATGCTGACATCACCTTCTAAACCAAGACGGCGGCAAGAAAAACCCAAATAGCGAACCTTTCCCGCATGAGCAAGCGCGACCTGCACTATACAGAAGGTTTTCTAGTAGTCGACATACAGAGAGCCTGAAACTTCTTAATCGAGGGTGGACACGTGCTTTCCCTCTAGTGCACCTAGCTACCCCATCCCAATTGCGAGTAAAGAACCAGTTCAGGAAGTGGTTTTTCAGCTCCAGGTAGACGACCATGCATTTTTTTCAATACGCAGGTTGATAGTTGATTGCCCCACACTGAACGTTAAAGCCATATTATAGGTTTCCTAAATAACAAATAGAAACGGTTGTTTATGTTAAAAAGTTGACAAACAAATCAAGAATTTTGCATTTGAAGAAAAAGTGCAGACATGATGTCCATCTTAGAATCAGTGAAGCAAACGTTTCATGTATTACTATGAATCGAAATTCGAGATACACCTGTTCTGAATGCCATATGTTGTTACGGGTTAAAGTGAAGGCTACTGGGACACGGGCTGACAAGACTAGCAGGAGAGAGGACGAGGAAGACGAAGGGCTTGGAACGGCGAAGCTGGAATCAATGGCCGTCATATTAAAGCAGTGTTTTATGGTGTATTTCATGTCCGTGAAGACTGACCGTCTCACTTGGTGGCAGCGGTGCGATTTGGCAGCACGGAACGCCCTAAGGACGACTTTGGGAACAACGCTCTTACGGAGATTTTCGCAAGGTACGATAGAAGGTGGGAAGCCTTGACTGGGCAGATTCCCCGTAACTTGACTAAGACTAGGAAGCGTCGCTCTTCCCACTCCGTTGGTGCAGCAGTATGCACTCAAGATGTCAGCGATGAACGCGCGGTTCCTCCGGAACAAAGCCAGCTTTGCTCCAAGAACAAGCCAGGCGCGCATAAGCACGAACGCGAGTGTTCTCTCGGCGGCACGTATAATGATAAGGAGGACGCGTGTGGCGAACACTGTCGAAACGAGTGCAACGAGCGGAAGAAAAGAGAGGAGATGGTCGTATGTGAAATGGCGCCTCGCAGTCGTGTTCAGAGCAGCGGCTGAGAGAACCCGGCGAAGGCGAACTGTAAATGCGCAGAAGCACGACGCAGGTGCCGAAGAAAGACGAGAAAAGGAAATTTACATTCATCAGTTTCAGGAAAGACATTATGAGAGCCCGGCGATCGCTGGTTGTGATTTTTCATCGCAGCTGGAACCACGCATATTGACTGTCCAACACGACACCTCAGAGAACCTGTGTCCGAAGCTCCGACGTCAAAGAAAGTCGGAGCAGGATTTTAAAGTAATATTTCGCCCACTTCCAAGAGCCTAGATTCACCGAAGACTGATGACAATGGGACTTCCCTTCCATCTAATGTGGAATTGTCAGGGCACGGTTAGGAGTCGCAGAAGAAACATCACTCCGATCATAACCTCAACCACTGACCTCAAGATCGTCAAACGGGGACGTGCGCCTTAAAGGGATCATGAACCACTTTTCCAAGTAATGATATAATGACCTTAGTATCGGCGTTTACTGCCTCCCGAATCGATTGCCGCAACATTTTCTCGAATCCGTCAAGAATCAGCGGAGTTACGGGGGTTTGGCGCACGCTTTCTCCCTTTTCTCGTGCCGACGAGCGCACTGGAAGCCAGACAGTGGGGGATGGCACGGGGGTAAGAAGTTACGTCAGTGCTCGTCATGAAACGCGATCGCTCTCCCGCTGTGATTCGCATGCGCGAGTGCGGCTACCGTGTAAAGTTAGCAGACTGAGGAGTGCGGCGCGGGCAAGTGGCGGCACCCCGTGGCAAGAAGCGCATCTCATCCGGCTATCGGCCAATAACCATGCTATGTCTCCGCGACGTCAGCGTGCAGACGCCCCGCCCACCGACGAGAGTGAGAACCGGCCTGTTTGAAACGAGGGCGCCTGAGGAAACGGCATCTTCGCGCTCCGCTTGTGGTCTTTACGCGGCGCGCACGACTGTAATATTTTGCAGAGCAGCTCATAGCCGTGTCAGCTTTCCGCAGGTTGTGTTTTTTCAACAAGCCCAAGGGGTACTTCATGACCCCTTTAACAGCTGGTGACAGCCGACATGATAAAGGAGAGACACCCGAGCCCAGAGACAAGTTGGGAGGACCAGGTCCGCACCTTGGAGAGCACCATTGAAACAGCAGCGCAACGAACTTGCCTCAGTGCGTTGTTCATGATCCAGGAGGTGATGTCACGTACACTTCGGCACATGATGCATCCCAAGCTCGCGGATGTAGAGAACCGCTTTTTCATCGCCAAGCGCAAGTTGTTCTCAACGGCCTATGCCTTAAGGATGAAGACGATTCGTCATAGCAAGGACCGTCCGTTGCGTTCAGCGTAGCACCGCGCCACCTTGGTCCAGAACGCTAATCAAAGTGACCGCGAGTAACGCTTGGTATCGCTAACGCTGAACTCGGCGTGCTAAGTGAACTCCTTAAGCACTTTGAGATCAAAGCGTCCTATTTCCCCTATCTGAGAGGCTTTTGAGAGCTCAAGCAGTCGCACTCGCAGTGGGGCTAAGTCCTTCCTTCCACACTTTGATGCATGCCTTCGGATGCCTCATGGGGGACAAGCGCTCCCAGTAAGATCATATCTGCGTGCCCTCGAAACACTGTTGAAACGCTCGCATCAGAGCAGAGGCATTGGGGTTATATGGAAAGGACGCAACAAAGACGATATTCTTTGAACCACAGAAAGCTTACCACGGACCAAAGAGGAGAGTAGGATCGGCGGCGGGGTCATCCGCAGTTGCTGTTGCGCGGGCTAACACGAAAACGGCAGATCCTCTCAAGTGCATTACTTATGCAAAGTCTCGACCCGGAGGCGAAGACCCCGACATCATCCCAAAGCACAAGACATTCCTTGGAAGCTCTCAAAAGAGACATGAACCACGTTGCGTCTTTCCTGCAGAAGAGCTGGACTTGGCCTTCAAGAACACCCCAAGAACCCTCTGAAGGCTGTCTAAGGCATCGCACGCCGCAACAATATCTACCGCTTCATTTCGTCCTCTTGCGGACCTGCCAGTGAAAGCGTTTTATTGATATCCCGATCAGACGCCACAGTGCATGCTACATAATAGGGCATGTCCATTGGACAGCTCAAGGTATCAATGTCGAGAGGAAGGAAACGTACTTGTATAATGAGAAAACTAGGGCGATAAACAGCAAGAAGTCCGTACCAACGCGATAAACGAGGCGTCCGCGCTGGCGTCTACTTCGGCTCCCAATCTTCCGCTCCGGCCGTTTTAGAATATGACACAAGAATCGAACGCCTTGACAGGTTTTTCGCCGCGTCTGCTCTACAAATACCTTGGTTGAACACCATCAGTTCACAAGCCATGAAATGCTGCACGGGGAATGTTTTCTCGATGATGTCACTACTTTAAACAAAACGGGCCTTCGGTGCAAGTTTGGGCTTACATACGCGGAGCTTGTGCATGACCAGATAACCCCTCCCGTATAATTACTCGCACATGGCGAAAAACTTACCCTCGAGAACGCCGAGGATATTAGAAGAAACTTTGGGACATCGTATCTTGCAGTTAAAGTTCTGCGCCTGGGCAAGCTTATACAGCCTGCACTTATAGAGCACCAGGAATCTTCAAACGTGTCTGCAGCTGCTAGGCCTCGAGTATTATCATCCCCGCATGATCGCTCTTACACATCAGTGCTAACAGCCAGCACTCTACTTTAAGATTTCTTCGTTCAAGCCGAGGTCAGCGGTTTTAGCACGCAACTCCCGATTCATACGGGAGCATCTATGTCTGATCAGTGCGAAAGGCTTCAAGTGTTACTTCAGTATACAGCATGTGCTGTGGAAGGCTTTCATCGACTTGAGAAACTTTTTGAAATAACGCATTAGCATCGTGGTCACCTTGCAAGCTCCTGTTCCCAAGTTTTGCAACGGTCTTGTTCCATCGTCTTCTGCGTCACCGGTAAAGGTACATCGCTATTGGGACAAGACGCCATAGACCGCTATGGCATCCAGATCGACGGTGCGTCACCGACTTGTGTGCAGTGGAAGGATAATGTGGTGGACGGTTACCAGCGAAGGCCCGAAGACATGGAAGACGTTTGCGTGGCTGAGTTCGTCAGCGCTCGCACCAAGAAACGCGAACGAAACTACCAGTTGACACGACACGAGTGCGTGATACGGTACCGAAACTAAAGCCCTGACGATGTACTGAACTCGCAGCGAGAGAATGTAATGTTTTACGTACCGTTCTGCAACGAACACCTCGAAATCCTGGACAACAACGCGTACGCTGAAACTTACCTAGAAATGTCCGCGATGACCACCATGCAAAACAAGTACATTTATGACAATCGCTACGACTGGATGTACGAGGTGGTGCGAAATATTGCCGACGCAGAGCAACTGCCCACCGCCGAACGGAGCCATATTCGCATACAAACGAGCGACGAGGACGTGATGGGCGAAGCCGTCAAAGCCCTGGCCGAGCTGAGCAGATTCGCTGCCGTGCCAAAGTGTGTTGACAACATGGATACGGACACGTTGTACAATAGGGAGTTTTAGTATTGCGGGAAACGCTTACATTGGCGTTCGCGTGCGTCTCAACGCTAACGCTAAAACGAACGCGCTGCGTGCGAACTGGTGGTCTTTTAGTACATAATATGTGGCTTTTAACGTCTTAAAACTACGATATGATTACGAGAGACGCCGTAGTGGCGGGATCCGGAAATTTCGACCACCTGGGGTTCTTTAACGTGCACCTAAGTCTAAGTACACGGGCCTCAAACATTTTCGCCTCCATCGATAATGCAGCCGCTACGGTCGGGATGGTCTTTTAGTACAGTAGGAAGACGTTCCCGTTAACGCTAACGCAAGCACATGCGGCGCTGTCTAGACATAAAAGACTGTTCCATCGTAAAGGCTGTCGAGCTTACCCCAAGTCACCGTTTTGCACCTCCATGTCGCGCTTGCAGAAGTGTTGAGTTCTGACGACCAGAAAGACATCGTTTTTTGTCGACATACCGCGTTCCACAATTGTTCAAGACCCCTGTTACCTGGCCTTTTTAAGCTGGGACGCATCACGCATCAGATTCGTGCACTGCCGCGAAAAACGTGAAGGAAAGCGAATCTTGACATGTCTCGGCTTGACTTGTGGCCGTATCTTGGAAAGAGGCGACTGAAAACAGCGTCGCCATCTCTGCTTGGCTACAGAAAACATGAGCGGACCTTGTAAACAAACATTGTTAAGCCTTGTGCACCGCAAATCCACTTCCTATAAAAAACGGAGCTATGTGATCAGCGGTACACGGTTGG
Source organism: Rhipicephalus sanguineus (assembly GCF_013339695.2). NCBI lineage: Eukaryota > Metazoa > Arthropoda > Arachnida > Ixodida > Ixodidae > Rhipicephalus > Rhipicephalus sanguineus. The sequence continues at coordinate 206,482,610 of NC_051179.1, forward strand.
CGATGTCCTCATTACTCTACTCGAAATGAAAACACGAACACTGTTTGAGAATGAATGAGTTTATTAATCCAGGACGACGACTAGAAAGATCGGAAATGGACGGCTCTCGCTTCAACAGACACCGCCATCTTGCCCTACGTACAGAATATCTTGCGTGCATTAGCGTTGAATGCTATATTCCAGAACTAGTGTTCGTACGTAAGAGTGCGGGCTACGTTTACGTTCTGCTCATGCCCAATTAAGAGCACGCAACGCTAACGCTAAATCCTTGCGTTTGATGTTTTCCGCTATACTAAAACTCGCTATTATGCGACTGACTAACCTCGAGCAACACGAGTTTTTGCGGGAGCCTGGGCCTGCGGGGTGGGGTAACACGTTCGCCCTGTAGTTGGCCAGGGACGTTTACAACCGCTACAACGACCGACCGCACGAGGCCTACGTGATTTGCGCCAGCACCAGTCGTGACTATCTGTGGACTCACCATGCACTCTGCATTCAAGGTCTCTCGCAGCCGGACCAACGACATAGATGAGGGGGGGGGGGCGAAAGAGCTCAACACGTTCAGGACGGCGTTCAAGCACGTACAGTGCGCAATAATCGATGCAACTAGCACAATGTCGGCGGACCAGCTCGACGCCAACGACATGAGGCTTCCTCAATTCACGCAAAAGTACTGCAACCCGTTTGGTGGGTTCGACATGATACTGTGCGGCGACTTGTGGCAGCTGCCCCCCGTCATGTCCAGCGAGATGTACAAGCGGACACGAGGCAGTACCCTAATCCATATTCTTAGGGCGGTTCTCCGAACCGCCACAAGAGTGTGGATTTCACCGATACCAAACGCCAGAATATTCAGCGAATGCGCATGCGGCGCGCTAACGTGTCACCGGGAACCAAGGACAGGGAAGCGGAAAGTCGAATGGCCACAGGCTTTCACTGAACACACTTTGGAAATCACGAAGTGTCCTCCAATTTGTATGCCTGTTGGATATAAGAAAACAGAAATCGTTCACGTCAGACGGAACAAAGAACGCGAGAATTCTGTATTTCAAAAAATCAATGCAGATCCTATGAGCCGCTGGAAGTAATGAAACCAATGATTCGTGAAGGGGCTCTTTTTTTGCACTAAATCGAGATTCCACACAAACACAGCTCTTCTAATTCGTGTATATAACGTTTATTTCATGGTCCAACACACGTACCAGTCAAAGCGCATCGTTGATTCAAAATCGCAGTTGCATATGCAATTTCCACAGCGCCACAGTGGAAGCTGTAATACAGCAGTTTAATGTGACAACTCAACGAATTCATGCCAAAAGGCCGACGATCTGTAAGTGCATATTTAGAGAAGTAAGGCAATACAGAAGAGTCGCATTCTCACCGTTGCCTTTACAACGCGAACAAGCAGTGCTAGAGACGACAGTGACGAAACATGACATTGCGATAACCACCAGTTTATTGCGCAGAAATGCAATAGGCATACACACGAGCTCCGCGTACAACAACCACACAGAACACAGCATTTCCGCCGATACAGAATATGAATAACATCACATGCACCAGCAAAGCAGGCTGTCACGGCATTAGATTTCCCACCTATGCCGGGAAACAAAGTACGCATAAGCGGCGTTTCGCTACTATCACGTACTAAACGGTGCCCTACTCGATAATTGGGTGGCAACTGTGTTATATGCAGTACTTAGCAAGATCACCGGGAACAGATCCTTCGAGCGAACATGCAGACAGAAGACAGCGCTTACCCGTGGCAAGCAACCGAATATAAGCATACGTGGTCTCTTATGGTTTCTTGGCCGTGGATTCCACGTTGAACGAAGGCCACAAACTTCAGAACATTGGCTAAAGGTTTAGTTCTGCTAAGCACGAACCTCTTTCACCGGTCGAGTGCTCATTCCTTCAACGTTGGCGTTTACGCGGCGTCGTCGCTGTGCGAAACCCTCGTTAGCCCGAGCGTTGCCGATAGCGTCGAGACTGCGTCCAGTCTGCTCTCTGTGCACGCGTTCCATTTACACATTTCCATTTTTCAGCGTAGCTGCTTCCAACTTTTCTCATTTGGCTACACTGCCATAATTATTCGACGGACGCTGCCATTTCCTCCGCTGCCGTAAATGCGCGTTGCGTCGAGCGCAGCGCTCGTTGTCCAACGCCAGGCCGCCGCCACTTCAATGCGCGCCCCTCCGACGCAACGCGACGCAGCATGCCCAACAACGGTGCCAAGCCGACTGGAAAAAGGCGAGAAGTGCACGACGCATACCCCGTCCCCCCTTTCCACCTTCCGAAACAGCGAGCGCGGCTTCTGATTGGCTGCAGCTGTAGTGGCGCGTGTGCTATGGTTCAATGCGCCTTGCGAGGAGGCAATGAGGTAATGGGGGAGTGTAGTTCTCCTCGTCTGCCTGGCAAGAGGGCGCTGGCTTGGCGCAGCTCAAGGAGGACCGCAACGCACGAACGCGCGCGCCTCCCTCCAAGCCCGGCTGTGCTCCCGTGCTCCTTCGTTGATTTCTTCAATCGTAGCAGTCGCGACACTGTGTTCCGTTCTACGGCGAAATTGCTGCAATTAACAGCCCGACGCGCTAAACGATAACATCCTATCGCGATAGAAAGGAATACAAACAGCGGAAAGCGTGGCTTTTGCCCCAGGCAAACTCCAACGTGTCTCGTCTGTCGCTTGGCGAATCTGTGCTTTCAGCCGGCGTCACCGTAGCTCTATGGGCACACTCAGAGCCGTAGAATATACGGCTCTGGGCACACTGCGCTTCCAACTCTCCGCTGACGGGAACGCCTCTAGCGGCGGCGCACACGTCCGTGGGGTGATGAAAGCTTTCGAACGCCCGGGCCGGTGGCAGCTTTCGTGCCAGCTCCTCGTGTTTTTCCGCAGTTTTGCAAAGCGTTTCTTCTTTGGCGGTCGTTCCATGGCTCAGCGTCGCAGCAACACTGTTTGCTGTGTTGTGGGCTGTTACGATACCGACAGCAGTTCACCCGGAACAAAGTTTTACCGCTTCCCGAAAGCTCACTGCGCGATTCGAAAAAGTAGGCGCAAAGGCGACGACGGACGAAAAGGGAGACACACACACAGGGAGGAGACACACCACCGTTGGATACAACTTCACTGCGGTGTAAGAATTTTGTCATTTTATTTGGTGCAGGGTGTTACGTTTATTCCATGTGAGAGACGCCTTTGGAATAAAACCTTGTTTCAGACCAGCCCTAATTGTGATACACCCATTAATCATAGTCTCCATATGGCGATATATTTTTTTTTTCACGCTGAATCGGTATCGTGAAGACATTGTTTAATTCTAGACTGGGAGCCCATAGAAAATAGTAGAATTTGCAGTAGGCATTTTGCGGGCAATGCTAAGGCTAGTGAACAGGAGCCCCCAGCCTACCTCCCAACGATTTTTCCATCCCCTTACAAGAAGGCAGGAACAGGTCACTCACATGAACGTTACGAAAGGTGTGGTAACATTTCTGCGCGTTTTGCATGTTGTTTAGGCTAGACAGCGATGAATATTCCTTTTGTTCTAGACGTATTAGATTCACAGTTTATATCTTTAGGGTTAGTGTACCTCTTTAGCGCTTGTCATGCTCGCATGTTATTTTCGTTAGCTTTAAACAACAAAAAACTTCGTGCTAAAATCAGTTTTCTATATATCTGCAGGTACACGGCCACTTCCGCAGCGTGCTTGCACTAGCCGGCTATGCCTGTTCTGCACTCACAGGTCGCGTCCATGACGCATCTGTTTCGAGAGAGCTTCAAGAAAAAAAAAAGACGGAATGATATAAAACGAGACCATTGAATAAAAAGCCTTACTTACTGTAAACTTCATTGTCTTCGATGGAGCGTTGATGCGCGTTTGGGACGCAGACCGACCTGTCACCACGCTTCTGTCCGCAGAGAAAAGTTTCTAGTATTATGTACAAGACCTGCCTCGTACAGAAGCTTGCCTTTATCAATGTTCACTCCACTGAAACATTTATCCAAACCTTCGACGGTCTGAACACAAGCCAGTAATTGCAGAGGAACACACGCAGATGACAACACGCTTGCACAAACAGCCGCGCGTGCGGCCTTGGTGGGAACGCTATCACCCCAGGGACACGGAAACGGCCGCATTGGCGCTGAACGCCGCCGCGCTGGTGGAGCCGCCTATGCAAGTGCAGTGTGCCCATAATGTTGTTCTTGCTGGCGATATTGCACCGCGTGTCCTTGTCATCTGCCAGTCATGCCTAGCCGGAGCAAGATTCTAGCGCTATGGTGACGTCATTTGAAAGCACAGCGGCCGTATAGACGGTAGACTCTGCCCAGGCGGCGCTGCGAAAAACACCGCCACCAGCGCCCTCATCGCAGCCCTGGCGCTATCTGGGTAGTACAAAGAGAGCCGTCCGCAAGCGAATGTGCATAGGCCCCCATAGGTTCCCCTCTTTCGTTGGTGTCGAGGCGTGGTTTCTTGAAAATCAAGGCCTAGAAAGCTTCTTCCGCTAATCCGCTCTTTAGAAACAAAGGAAGCTGATCAAAGCGAACTGCGAATACAAGGCAAAAGAAGTTTTAGTTATTTCGGCGCTCTGCAACTCGCAACTACAAGCGAGCGTCGCACGACATCGAGTTCGAGGCAAGCCCTCCCACATACGTTCTCTAGCGCCTAAATGCCAAAGCGATGATTGAATACACGATCAAATTACTTAGCTATGTATCCTACGATCAGTGGTACAGAACTCGCTTTATTCGGGACGAATAGCCCCGGCGATGTTCGCCTTTTCAGTTGCATTCTCCCTTAATTCATCTCTCGTTTCCTGCGCCTTGGGCTGTTTTGCTACGCTTCCTCAAATGGTCTCTCGATGGTCGTCTTCCGTTTGTATATACTCCAAATGGTTATACGTGCGTGTCCACTTTCGCGGGGTACAACCACAGGCAAAACCGTGGCCTCCGAGGTAGCTACGGCGACCGCGGAGGCCACGGGCAAAGCAAACCTTAAGGTGGTCACGACCAACATTTCGCGATTTACTTGTATGACGCACGTGTTAACTAGTTAGAAGCAGAACTGTGAGCCTTCAAAACGTGCGTCCGCGATGCTGTGTGGTGACGACCAACTCCGATTATAGGTTATCGCGGTGTGCGTATCACGCGTTTTCAGTCTGCCTCTAGCTGCTCACTCTGTGTTTACACGGCACGCACCGCGGTCATATACTCTGCTGAGCTTCATAGTCAAGGTTACGACGGTTCTCCATCCGCGCTACGCACAACAATAACAGCTGAGCCGCAATATCACACTTTCTCATGCGACCGCCTGTGGAGACCGCGAGTAATTCGCTTACCCAACACGTTTACAACGGCACGTATATAGCGCTCTCACCTTTCTTCTTCGTACAAGAACTGTGGAAATGTGTAAAACTGAACGTTGTTATGCAGTCCTTTACGTCCGTGGCAATTCACAACGCGACAGTAGCATCGATTACGGCGTCTGCTGTCGTTTTCGCCGTCGTTCTGGCGAGTGATCCAGCACCAGTGGCGTACCAACTTGTTCGCGAGTGGGGGGGGGGGGGGGGGCTGGCGTCGCTCACTCTGTCCGCTTTATATATATATATATATACATAGAGAGAGAGAGAGAGAGAGAGAACTGCAGTTGCTCCCAATTTGACGTTATCTTTAATGTTCATAGAGATGTCTGAAACCAAGGCAGAATCTGCACAAAGAGATTGTGCAGGCTGGACCGCCCTATACCGCGACAACACGGCAGTGTTTATTAACATTTGGCAAGCTTTACCGCCAAGTTTACCACGTACAGCCACCTTTACCCTGTCCTTCATCTGAACATTCCACCTGCAAAGTTCACACTCAGTTTGTCGTTGTAAATACGGTGAGAATGAAGAACCTGCTATGACTCTAGTACATTAATTCCCCCTTATTAAACCAAACGTGTGGCTGACAAAGCAAGGTACTTCGCAGAAGTCTTCAGAATAAGACGAGTGCCAATTTATTTACTGTCAGAGCCCTCTAATAAGAGTAACGCGGGAGACGAATTACAGCTCATGATTACTGAACTGGATACGGAAAGTAGAAGAATAGGTCTCAAAATTAATATGCATAAAATTAAAGTAATGTGGAACAATCTTGGCAGAGAACAGCGCTTTGCGATAGGTGGCGAGACACTGGAAGTTGTAAAGGAGTATGTCTACTTAGGACAGGTAGTAACCGCGGAGCCGAACCATGAGATTGAAATAACTAGAAGAATAAGGATGGGATGGGGCTCATTCGGCAAGCATTATCAAATCATGAATGGTAATCTACCACTATTCCTCAAGAGGAAGGTATATAACAGCTGCATCTTACTGGTACTTACCTACGGAGCAGAAACCTGGAGACTTACAAAAAGGGTTCAACTTAATATGAGGACGACGCAGCGAGCGATGGAAAGGAAAATGATAGGTGTAACCTTAAGAACCTTAAGAGACAGGAAGAGAGCAGAGTGGGTCAGGGAACAAACGGGGGTTAAGGACATCATAGTTGAAATCAAGAAGAAATGGATATGGGCCGGGCACGTAGCACGTCGGCAGGATAACCGGTGGTCATTAAGGGTAACTGACTGGATCCCAAGAGATCGCAAACGCGTGAGGGGGAGACAGATAATTAGGTGGGTAGATGAGATTAAGAAGTTTGTAGGTATAACGTGGCAGCAGAAAGCACAGGACCGGGTTGATTGGCGGAACATCGGAGAGGCCTTTGCCCTGCAGTGGGCGTAGACAGGCTCATGATGACCCTCTAATATAAAGTATTTCTAAAGAAGAAGACCAAGTTCAGTCGATTAATATCACGCATATTATCACGCGGTGAATCACGCGTAAGTGATCCACCGCGTAATACCACTTACGCTTGACTACGTAAAAAAAACTATTTTCAATACGGCGTATTGTTCGGCACTTGTTCTTTGCTATTTGTAAAAAATTTTCGGTGTGCCATAAAATCTCCTCCTTGTTACGCGACGTCACAAGTCTGCGAAAACTTGCGGCGCTAAAATGAAGCGTGCACAATAAAGAGCGCATTACTGTGCTGAACAATAACTTTTTTTGAATAGCCAGACAGTGTCTCATTCTCAACGTAATTCAAAAACGCTGCCCACCAATCACATTGGCAGCGGCTACTTATAGCAGCCGGCGAGATGGATTCATATGTGTGTGACAGGTACTTTCAATTGTAGTATAACGACGATGAGTTGTTTTTGCGCGTGTACAACTTTCTGTGAACTCATCGTTGCTGACAGAGAGGTAGAGAGAAAAATAAACATTATTAGGAAAAGACACAATCCTTCGCAGGTAGGCAGCCTTCTTAGTCCAGAAAACCGTGGACGTTGATCATTTCCCTGCTGAGGTAGATCAAGTTACAGGGCAAACTTGAAAGCTGGGCATCTCAATGTGCTGAGTCCACTGCCTTGTTACAAGCCGCCGCGACCGCTGCAGGCTACCATATGATAAGCTAAGTGAAGCAGGCTAATCGGAGACTAAAGTGGGAATCTTTCTTAGCTCTCCTGGATCGGCACAACTAAAATACTCGACACTTCTGCACACTCATCAACTCACAGCAGTTGGATATGAAGCATTGGCGATGCTATTCGTTTTGAAAGAAACTGAATTTCCTGAAAAAGGAGAGCGTTTGATCGGGCTATAAAACGTTTACTGGTTCCGGCCCGTATTTGCTTCGCCGAAATACTGAAATTTCAGGCGAGGCCCAACAAAATAAAATCATGACAGATTGCTGTAATCTTATAGAGCCCTTGCTGAGCGATAGCCTCATCTGCAATGCTCGAGCTCAAGGCGCGAAAGCGTGGAATAGGCAGCCCGCACTGCAGAGAGCTTACAATGCGTGGTCATGACACACGGAGGACAGTCGTCACAGCAGAATTGTAGGAAACGTTTTTTACATAATTACGTTATTGCTGCGTTGAAATAAAACTGCCTCACTGCATTGTTTCCCAGTCTGCAGCCGACAATGACCACTGTCGGAAGTGGGGGGACTCCGCCCCCTAACATTTCTTAGTGGGTGGGGGGGGGGGGGGGCTAGCGCCCCCCTTGCCTCCCCGGTAGATAGGTCTATGTCCAGCAGGCACTTCATGACGGTTGGATGGCGCGTCTGACTAGCGGAGAGAAATTCACAGCCCTCGTTCTGAGTGTTAAATGCGCAAACACACGCGATATTAAGCTCAATCGTTTTTTTCGCACTCGCTAGTTGCAGCTCGTCCCACAGCAAACTGTGCAAGGGAGTCGGTCTTTGTACTACCAGCGCCTCCTCTATTTTTCTGTGCCTGGGCGAAGGAGCTGAGCCCAATGGGAACCGACCGTCGGCGTTAGTGCGGCTTTTAGCCGCCGGGCGCCGCCACCGTAGTAGGCCCGTCGTCGCTCGCGGAAACGAATGCCGTGGCTGCATTCGAAGTTGCTATATAGTTCTGTTTTCGGTTGTATTCGCGTTGTACAATGAAAACTTGTAAATTGCAATCATGAAGTACTTGTCGATCTGGGCAACCAGCCCATTTCGAAGGCATGTGTCTTTCGCGGCTATTTGATTGAGACGCTCGCGCGTCGTCTGTTAGCCCGATACCAGAGAGCGCATGTCAGTGATGCGCGGAAAATTGTTTTGTCACCGTTACATTCGCTTGACTGAGAGTCGGTTTTTGACTGTCTGAAAGTCGATTTTCGAAAGCAGCATTTTCCAAGAGCTAATACCGAAGCCTTGGGCGCTTAAAGTTCCCCGATGAGTGCTACCGTCTGCTGGTGTAGCAAACTATACGCAAGCCTGGAGTTCATGCGCTAAATAGCATGAAATGTCACTAAACTGCTTCTAGGAATATACGTGATCGCCCGTTCCCTTCGTAAAGCTTTTGAGAATTACATTTGTTGCCACCGGGAGAAAGCAACAGCAGGTGCCAGAAAAAGAGGAACTATGCCAAGTGATTCCACCATTTCAGAGCGTAAACCAGTTACATCGTGCTGGTACGAAAAACAAACATAAAAAACGCCAGGCCTGCGCTGAAATCGCAGCACAGTCACAGCGAAAGCTGGAAGAGCGGCGTTTCTAGAGCCCGTTGTAAGCTCTCTTGGGGCTACAATAGAAGTACACTAGAATAGTACCCAGTACGCCATAAATCACAATTTTTGTGAAGTTGGGAAGCACCTACTGAGACATTATTCGTCATTCTGCGGAGAAGCGAGGCACCAGCTACACGACTGTAAGGCATTATGTGCACTTTGTTGACGCGACGACTGATGACGATGAAGAATTATGGCTGAGCCTTTTCTAATGGGTTGGAAGCTTTAAACGGCCCACCAGTTATGCAATTTGCATTGGGTGACGCCCGGTCGCTATTTCCCTCTCCCGTCATGCTGTATAACCTACGTTGACGTGGGAGAGAGACGGGGGGCGGCGAAGACCTTTAATGAGACCCCGAGGAAATGGATCATGCGCATATGGGCTTCCCTGGCAACCAATACAAGTGCACTTGCGAGGAACCCACTACGCTCTAAATCATTGTAATTTTACTGAGACCCCGAGGAAAAGGATCATGCGCTTATGGGCTTCCTTGGCCACCAATACAAGTGCACTTGCGAGGAACCCACTACGCTATAAATCATTGTAGTTTTTGAGAAGTAGGGCAGCAGGCACTGTGCCATTTTTCGTCATACTACGGAGAGCCGTGGTACCTGCTAAACACATGTAAGGCATTATGCGCACTTTGTTGATGCTGTGCCTGATGACGACGAAGAATTATGGCAGAGCCCTTTGTAATGGGTTGGAAGCATTCAACAACCTACTCGTTGCGCAATTCACATTGTGTGACTCCTGGTTACAGAATTCGCGTTGTGTGACGTTTGGTGCTTATTTTACTCTTCTACCACGCTATACTGCATATGTTAATGTGGTTCCTTCCCGACGTGAAGCCTGTATAGGACCTTTTTGCAACGCAGTTTCAAGCACCGGCATGGCTCAGAGGTTGAAAGCTGGGCTCCCACGCAGAGGGCCCAGGTTCGAACCTCGTTACATCCTGGAATTTTTTTTTAGTTTTTTTCCTTATTTCGAGCGACACTGGTTACGGACACCGGCAGCGGCGGCGGCGGACAACTAAGGCGCCAAAAACGGCCGGTGAAATGATCTCATAAGAGCTTTCGCTTGTAAAACAGCTACATATGCCGCGCGCTTCCTGCAACACTGACCGATGTGTGTGTACAGACGCTGTCGTTCAAGTATAAAGTCGTAGTGCCCACTCCCAACTTGTGCCAATGCGAAAGGCGTGAAAAATGGCGCGGCCTTTTGTCAGTTGCTTACGCTCGTCTGCATTTGTCGACGGATTGTTGTAGCCTCAATATGTGGCTCCTCTCGTATCTTTCTTTTTCTTCCATTTGCCCTTTTCGGTAGTGAGCAAAGTACAGAGCCCGAATGGCTGTCGACCTGGACGCTTCTGTCGCATGGGGCAGCCTGCTCAGCCTTGTGCACTAATTTATTGTGACACTTGTAGCGAAGCCTTTGAGATGAGTGATGGTTTGCGCTCTCTATAGCCCTTCTAGTGGGTCGTCCTCTTTGGCCCTTCCCGCTCGCGCTCTGAGCCCGTGTTCTTCCTTGACCGTCGCCATTGAGCATCGTCGCCGACTGCCGTCTAATAAACACCTCAACACACTGTACATAATGATTGTCGGTTGTTTCGCCGGTAGCGCATGTGGTGTCCATGGGCTCCGATTCTTCAGCTTCGGGACCTAATGTCAGCACTGCATGAACACGGCGGCCATCGCGAGGCGGCGTTGCTACTGGTACCATAGGCGTGCGCAGGGTTCCCCATCAGGGGGGCAAAGGTTCGTCGCAGCGCCCCCCCCACCCTACTAAGTCAATGTATGTGGCAGATTTTGCGCCCCCCCCTTCTTAGGGGACTAGAAGGGGCAATTTACGGGGCAGATTTTGCGCCCCCCTCTTAGGTGATTAGGGGGGGGCTGCCCCCCTGCCCCCCCTCCCTGTGCGCACGCCTATGACTGGTACAACATGCATTGGTTGACCGTTCGGACGGAACACGGTCACGTTTAGGGATACTTGCCAGCTTGGTTCAGTTGTTACCTTGGGCTGCAAACGTGAAGGGTAGTCTGCAAACAGTGACGCTACTGCATCCTTCTTAAGCGGCCTCTTATATTCTACGAGATCTTCGCGTCGTAAACGACGGCTGCATCTTCTAGTGTAGTTTGAAGATGTATTAGGATCGAGAACAATTATCCTGCCTAATTACTACAAGCCACCTCTACCGAACACCAGTGGCAGCTGGATTTTCGTGGAACGACAGCCGAACAGTGTATTAAGGCGAAAGCCTTAGATGCCTCATCAAACGCAAACATTGACCGTCGGCGGCATCAGCACGAGTGATGCAAAAAATAATTACGTGATGACGTCACACATCACAAAATTTTGTGACATCATCGTGACGTCACTTAACGTGACGGCGTCATATTACATCTGTGCTTGGTCAAAATGGGACGATCACGGAGGTAGTGCATGCCTCCGCTGATGTGCAGAAAGCTTGCACTGCCTCCGATCCTTGAGGCTGTTAGAAAGTCACGTTAGGCGCACAAATATCTCGCAGTGAGGCAGGGAATATTCAATACATTGACTGGAAGAAAAAGAGCAAGATGGCTTGCGCCTTTCTGTCGTCTTAGATAAATGCGTAAGGGACCCTAAGATTTTTTTTTCTTTATCTATAAAGGAAAAAGAAGACAATCGCGATTTCTTTCAGTTCCATTTGCAGTGTGGAACACAACAGTATGACATACTAAGCCATAGGGGCGCTTGCAATAGCCTGAAATAGAAAATAAAACGCGAATACTATCAAACTCCAGTACAAGTATCGAACCACCGGCGGCACGGCCTGACAGACTGCCTGCGGAATATGTGCAGCGGGGATGGAAAGACAGGCTGTAGTAAGAAGGTTATTAACAAGCGAAAACGAAACTGAAGAAGACGACGGAGTGCGCGCGAGAGAGGCCAACGGGAAGCGCGTGAGCTTCAGAACGGGACGACAGAGCGTGCGTGGCCAGCGATCGAGCAAGAAGCAGCTCGTTCGATCCGCGAGCTGGGGGGCCATCAGACCAGCCGGGACGAGCCTGGCGTTTCCTGTGGCGAACGGGTGTCCCGGGCGAGGCCTAGCGGCGTGTTCCTGCGGTGGACGTGCGAGCGGGCCAGGCCAAGCTACTGATGGTGTGCCAGATGGTGTGTCCGAGACCAGGCAGCTACCGAGTCGGCCCATGGTGCTGAGGCTTCTGGGGTCCGGCACTACCGACTTCTGAGGGCGTGGTCCTGGCGCCACGTATTGCGGTCCGGCGCTACCGAGTGCTGAGTGGACTCGGTCCTACTCCGGGTGCATAGTGATCCGGTGCGGGCCTGAGCGAGCACCTCGGGATCTGGGTTTGCCACGTCGACGGCTCGTCGGGACTCTCCTGCTGCGAGCGTGCATCAGCTACGCGGTCTTCGGTACCGTGAGTGGCGTCTACGGAACCATAGACTCCGTATTAGGCAGGACGCGCGGATACTCGCGTAGGCGTGTAGGACTGTAAGGATTGAGGCTTAGGGGGAAGTAATTTTGTATATTAGTGTCCAGCAAGTGTATGTCTATGTATTTGTCTTTTTATGAGTGTTGTGTATAAATGTTTTCTTGTCCTTGACTCTGTCTGTGTCTGAGAGCCTACGAACCCATCATCACACAGGCGAAGATGCGGCATCTGAATTCTTTGCTGTTTCGCATTTATTTTCAGGTATAGTTGCAGCCTGGATGATTGATGAAAAGACGGAGTCATCCATGATACAATCAAAGACCATCTAGCATCTTTTATTGCTACCACGGTGAGAGCGTGATGAAAACAGCACGCCAGTACTTTCGCTTTTCTTTCCATCCCCCTGTACCTGTGAAAGCCTGCAAGAAGCACAAATGCAATTAAGCTCGAATGCAAACACGAATTCGTGAGCTTCGTGATACGCGCGGCCGTTCAGCGCCAGCTTCCTGTAGTGTACTTCCACAGCGCCACCACGCGGCAGCGGCCAGCGGACGCGGAGCGCGCGCTCGACCATATAGTTTCCTACAATACTTACTAGAGGGAATTCTGGCGCTAGTGTCTATCGGAGCTGCAACGCCTGACGCTTCAGGCAGCATGGGAATGATGGGTAGTAGACAAATCTGTCTAAACTTCGTTCTTTCGGTTCCGTTTGGCTGCGCGTCGCCTGCATCCGCTTTGTTGCAAAACTAAGTTCAGCAAAAGCCAGCAGTTCCGCTTCACCACTTTAACATTTTTTAGGCTCACCAATTAAAATCTGGTGACGAAGTTCACAACGGTCTGTTCTTTTATCCGAAACGAACGCCCAAACACAGCAATAAACAAAGCCACAATTACGTTTGAAGCCGCAAGCACGAAGACTAGGCAAATTTGTGTACTACCCATCATTCCCGTGGTATGTGAACGATCGCAGCGCCAGAGTCCCTCTAGTTAATTTTAGGAAACTCTATGCGCTCGACGGCCCGAGGAGAGCGTTCGCCCAGGCACTGAAAAAATAGGAGGCGCTGGTACTACCCAATACTTCTCCGACAGGTAGCGCCACGCGTCTTGGAAACGTCTACGGTGTACTTTTATTCCGTATTTCGTTTTCCCTGTTACGTCACGCTTGAGGCACAGCCCATGACGGAAGCCGCGACGCTTTTCGAATCTGGCCAATGAAGAGCGCTCGTAGCCGCCCATAGCTTGTTGAGCAAGACAAGTGCGCCAGTTGGCGTTTTTTACGTAAAAATTCCGAGGAAATCCCTAACATTTTTCAGGTATTTTCAGGGGGGAAATTCAGGGGCTTTAGCGCCTTTCTGGCTGAGGGCCACGAAGGGTCCGTATATTCAATTCATGTTGTCCGCGAGCGTGTAACAAAACTATCCTGCGTAAATTAAAATAAATTTCCTTTAGAGGCTTCTAGCGCTGACGTGAATAAATCCTACTGCAAAGTAAATGAATAACTCGTACTATGAGAGTCGTAGCCACACGTTATAGTCGCTTTTGGATCCAATCCATGTCGCTTCGAATGACCGCTGTGTAAAAAACAGCAGATCGTCTCTGCGAGGCGCGTTTTCTGTTCTATGGCATATAAAGCTGCGAGCATGTGATCGCGACTACTAGGGAGTATCTTCGTCGCTGAAGGATATGGCAAGCTGCGAAGGACAAGGAAATCGTGAAATTCTAGCCGTAAGGTGAGTAAACAATGCCAAGCATGACATTATCGCGCTGTGTTTATTTTGCTCATTTTCTTACAGGTAACGAAAAGGAAAAAAAAGATGTGTGAACTGGGGAAGCCTGTACTTCTATCGCCTAATATCTGGAAAGCAACACCTTTTGATTTCGTGAACGATCGTGCGTGAGCGAGCGTAGTTACAGCGTAGCATGTTGTAGTACATGGGAGTGTAGCATATGTTCCCTTCCGTTACTGTATCTTCCATGTTTTCGCACATTTATGCTGTATGGAACTTTCCAGAAAAACGTGTTTGGTGAAATATTGATGTAACGCGCTCGTAGTTGTGTTTTATTCGTAATTATATGACGAGATGGAATTTTATATCTGTAAGCGTACTCGTCGATGATTGTTTGCTATGTTCCGGCAAAAGCTTGGACGCAAAAAAAAATGGCGCAACCACGTCTTTCGCGGGAGCAGGCAAGTGTCTTAATTGAGTTCATGGAGCAGCACCCACAATTGGCGAGAAACGCTGCGTGTTTCACGTCAAGCATGGGTGCTGCTCGTAAGGCAGCCTTGTGGGCGGAGGTGTCCGCCGCGCTCAATGCGCTGGGGCCGGCCGTGAAAGTGGTCCGGCACTGGCACAAGTATTGGTCGCGGCTGCACTGCGACAGCCGCAATCTGGCGAGGGACGTAGAAAGAGAGAGGAGGTGAGTTCATTCTTGCAGCAGACTGCGGGACGTATGTTAAAATTTCTTATGCCTCTGCAGGAGGACGGGTGGAGTAAGGATCGGAGGCGTCGAGGGCCGTGTCCTGGCGATCCTCGACAGGACGGGGCCAGACTCCGACCCGATCCGAATGACTCCGACCCGACCCGATCCACAGCAGGCGATGAGGTGAGTGTTATTATTATTGCCAAATGTCTCGGTGCAAGCGTACTGAACATTGAAGTGCTGTATGGTGCCTGTTTTTTGATGCGGTGATGTGCTGTGAATAATCGGAAATCTCGCTAGAAGAAAACGATAATGGCTTTCTTGTGACCAGTATAAATAGTTGTACTTGACAAGTCCTTCCATGAAGAACACCGTTAGTAATACCCCACACGTTATAGGATTTCCTTTTGGTACAGAACTTAGAGTATGTTTTACGAGAAGTAGTCTGCCATACGAAAAATAAGAAGTTGGCTCCACAATTAAGCTGTAGCAGACTGGGCAAGCAGTTGACAAGTTCAATAGTTGCAATAATGACGTCACATGAAGTGGCCGCAGCACTGAACATGGTGTGTCCACTATGTATTGCAGGAGGACAACCCACCAAGGGCTGAGGAGGCAGCCGCTGCTGACACCCTCCCAGTGCGGCCTGTCCGAACAGCAGTGTCAACACCGCAACCTGTCCCAACACCGCAACCGGCCCCAACAATGGTGTGGTGAAGTGCGCGGAGTTCAAAGTGCGTGCCTGGTGAATTGCGCGGAGTTTGAAGTGCGCGCCGTGGAACCAAATCGAAGACAACGAAAAAGGAACTTGCACGGGCCTAGAAGAGCCAAAAGAATAAAGAAGTGAAATGCCAATGAGAAAGAGCCACAGCGATCGTTCGGAAGCACGCGGAGAGAGGAGAGCGAAGAGGAAGGAGGAGTAGCAGGGAAGCAGCCAGGAAGACGGGCCACGCGTCTTGGCCGTCGGGTTTCGGACCCGAGCCATGGGCGTCTACCTTCGTCGACCCGTGTCCTGAGCGACCTACTGGGTACCTGCTGTTCTTGGCTGTGGGTCGCTCGCGTGCTGCTCCTGGGCCAACGTTCCTGTGCCCGTGGACAGGTCCAAGCAGTCGGGCTTTGGGCTCGAGCTCGGACGAGGCTGTCCGGCCGGAACACATCTTCGCAGTTGGCGCTTCGACTCCAGTGTCAACCTGACGTCATCGAGCTGCTCGGCACCGACGGCAACGGCGTCCCTCACCGGCTGCGGTACTTCGCTCCGTGACATCTCCGTGACACCTTGGTGAGACCAGCACCGCGCCTTCACTCCTCCCCGCGACCAACTATATGCTAGGGACTGAATCATTAGGAACTAAGCATGTAGCTTATTGGCTCATAGTGACTTTACCTCAGTCGTATAGTCAGTTATTTCTGTAATGTACTCTTCTGTCTTTGTTAGTGTTCTGTGTTCAGGTTTTAGTGTTGCTATTAAATGTTGGTTGCCAGCGGTCTCGTCCTTTTGGGGAGTGTCTTGAGGTGACGCCTCGGACATTCCGAGTAAACAAAGAACCTGCACGTTGTGCGAAACAGAAACCACAACGTAACATGCAACCACAACATGCAAACACAACGAAACAGGCAAACAGTACGCCACGAGGCTCATGAGTTTTTTTGACCGTTGGGTAGAGGTGTCTCGAAAAGAGAAAGAATACTCATCCGTTCGTGACCTCATAGTGGCCGAGCAGTTCGTGAGCAAATGTCATGAACGATTGGCACTATTCCTGCGGGAAAGGAACTGCCGCAAACTTGAAGAGTTGGCTGAGGCGGCCGACAATTTTTTAGAGGCTCAACGGCAGTCGAACTTGCTCGTTTTTCGGGAGAAAACGGAGAGCAGCCTGGCCTCGAAAAGTGGGAGCTCGACTCCGAGGCCGACACCACAATGTTTCGTGTGTCACAAAACAGGTCACAGAGCGGCGGACTGTCGGACACGGTCGAAGCAACCGTATTGCGGGTATTGTCGAAAAACTGGGCACGATATTCAAGGGTGCACGAGAAAACCCGCCACGCAGAAGAAGACTTCATGTATGTGGTCTGAAGAAAACTTGGGAGACAGTGATAAGGCCGCCGGCGACAGACAAGAAGATAACATTACTGGGGCAGTAAATACGGAACGGAAAAGCACGAAATGCCGGATGCCGGTTTTGCAAGGCCTTTTGTTCGGCAAAACTGTAGCTGTGTTACGGGACACGGGGAGCAACACAACAGTAGTGCGACGTTCCCTCGTGCCAGATGAAGCACTTACGGGGTCCACTACAACGGTGTTCTTAGCCGATGGCAGCAAAATAACTGTCCCAGAAGCAAAGGTGGAAATAGTTTCGCCCTACTTTTGCGGCATGGCAACTGTGAAGTGCATGACGTCCCCCCTGTATGACGTTATCATTGGGAATGTCCCAGGAGCTCGTGATCCCCTGGACCCGGACAATAAATGAAAGGGGGGCCTTGTGGTGAAGTGCGCGGAGTTCAAAGTGCGTGCCTGGTGAATTGCGCGGAGTTTGAAGTGCGCGCCGTGGAACCAAATCGAAGACAACGAAAAAGGAACTTGCACGGGCCTAGAAGAGCCAAAGAATAAAGAAGTGAAATGCCAATGAGAAAGAGCCACAGCGATCGTTCGGAAGCACGCGGAGAGAGAGGAGAGAGAAGAGGAAGAAGCAGTAGCTGGGAGGCAGCCCGGAAGACGGGTCACGCGTTTCGGCCGTCGGGTTTCGGACCCGAGCCAAGACCTCTACCACTCTCGACCGGTGACCTGAGGGTAACCATGGCTACCTGCTGCTGTTCTGGGCGAGGAGTCGCTCGTGTGCTGCTCCTGGTCCGACGTTCCTGTGCCCGTGGACAGGTTTGAGCAGTCGGGCTTCGGGCTCGAGCTCGGACGAGGCTGTCCGGCCGGAACACATCTTCGCAGTTGGCGCTTCGACTCCAGTGTCAACCTGACGTCATCGAGCTGCTCGGCACCGACGGCAACGGCGTCCCTCACCGGCTGCGGTACTTCGCTCCGTGACATCTCCGTGACACCTTGGTGAGACCAGCACCGCGCCTTCACTCCTCCCCGCGACCAACTATATGCTAGGGACTGAATGATTAGGAACTAAGCATGTAGCTTATTGGCTCATAGTGACTTGACCTCAGTCGTATAGTCAGTTATTTCTGTAATGTACTCTTCTGTCTTTGTTAGTGTTCTGTGTTCAGGTTTTAGTGTTGCTATTAAATGTTGGTTGCCAGCGGTCTCGTCCTTTTGGGGAGTGTCTTGAGGTGACGCCTCGGACATTCCGAGTAAACAAAGAACCTGCACGTTGTGCGAAACAGAAACCACAACGTAACAAATGGTCAATGTGTCTGTTGGGAGCCAGCCGGGCACCAGCGGCACTGCACGTGAGGCACTTTCACAGCTCTTGCAGTATAAATCATTTAAAGTAGCTCGAGACGCTCGTGTTATGACATTGCATACCGAAAGCAGTTGTTTCAATTAATAAAAAATATGGCTGCCCTAATTGAACTAAATGTTCCGTGCGACCTATATTGTTAAGGAGTATAGGTAGGGATGCAAGGGAATTACGGTGGATAAATCGCAGTCACGTTTGGTCGCATATCATGCTTGTGGTACTCCCTTAATGTGCCTTTTGTCATGGTCCTATTCGGTTCATTTACTCTACATGGCCCATGTGCATGGAACCTCGCAGCTATGATAACTATCAAATAAACTTTATGCGTAGCTTATAACAAAGTGCTCCCCATACATTTCTTAATGACAACCAGGCTGGCATCATCGCGGTTCCCCTCCTCCTGAGGCGGTTGGCAGGCTGTCGGCGGAGTGCGCGAGGCAACTGCAGGTGCTGGAGGAGACGAAGGCAGAGGCACAACAAGTAGCTGCAACAGAACCATTTGTGAAAGGAAATTGTATTGCTTGCTAGTATTTGCCACTTACCGCTGGCGTAGTTGAAGGCAAGCATGGTAGCCTTAATTAGCATAGCCTACAATTCAGCGGATCATTCCTTTGACATGCTGTAATGCGTTAAGAGATTACGTTGACCGAATAAACAAACACAAATATAGCAGTCATACACAGTACAGACAGATTGCAAACATTGACGGTAGTCACAGAGTAGGAAACATTGTTCTGTCCTCTGCTTGTCACATGTACGGTTAAAGTACAATGATCCGTTTTGTGCAGCTAGGTCAATGGTATTGCATTCGTGTACAAAGGGTTAAGTAATATTTGTACAAAACATAACGCTGCTGAAGAATGTTGATGATCGGGGTGATGGAAAACACTGATGTAAAATGGTCATTGCATGGTGCACATTTACACCTCGCGTTTGAGGCACTTTTGCTGCAGAGTTTTCAGCCAGCTGCTTAGCTAGACACAATACGTTTGCATAGTTGCATGTCTGACACACTTCAACAGTCAACACAGCAGTGCAATCTAGCAGGCATGACAACCATATTTTAGCTTCTGTGAACAGCGAACATGTGTTCAAGGAACAACCGCACGACATGCACTTTAAATGTGGTCTCCTATGTGTTCTAAGCCATATTAGCCGTTGACATTTTGTAGAAGATGTATGTATGTTAAGCAAACATATCCCCCAAATTATCTTGCCTTCAAAAGTTTGCTTCGTTAATCCTTTAATGAGAAACGGCCCAAACACGACGACAGCTCAAACGTGACGTCGTATGGTTTCGCTTCGCAATAGATCAATGCACAGTATAAGATCGGCCATTTTTTTTTTGTTTGTCTGTTTGTTTAATATTTCATGCAATATTTACTCTACGTGATTGACAAATACTCCATTTCGTCACATTCCTAAGAAACATGTAGCATCAAATTACTTTCCTGTCTGCTCTAACATTCCTGAATCTACACGCCTGGCAGTTATTGCAAAAGGTGCGTTTGCAGGGAATGGACTGTAATCCAGCAATTGCAGTTTTTATCGCAGCACCATCAGGAGCTCATGGAAGAGGTAAGTGCCTAGCGTTCGGCTCACGAACGCATCGCAAGAACCCTTGAATTCCTTGTGGGCGCCTTTATGCCTGGCCATGCCACACCCACAGCACCGCCACAGCCGCCGCCACCATCACCTTGGCCTTAAGCATCCTGATTTTATTTCTTGTCTTTTTTTCTTTCTTGTATATTATACGCTTTCTTATGCAGCAGGTTGTGTGATTTTTCTCTTTTTTTATTGCACCAGGTTGTGTGCTTTTTTTCTTCGTTTAATGCACCACGTTCTCTTTTTTCTTTTTATTGCACCAGATTAACAGTGCTTTTTTTATTGCACCAGATTGTGTTCGCTTTTCTTTTTTATTGCAATACCTTAAGTTTGCTATTTTCTTCTTTTTTATTGCACCATGTTGTGTACTTTTTTGCACCAGGTTAAGTGTGCTTTTATTTTAGTGCACCAGGTTAAGTGTGCCCTTTTTTAGTGCACCAGGTGATGTGTGCCTATTTTTGTTTAAAGTGGCACTGAAGTACTAAGTGCACACGTCTTCACGGTTGCTTTGACACTTGCGGGTCAACTTTCTGAAATGACATGCACGCCATTTATGGCTGAAGCAGTGAAAAATGGCAGTACCATTACGTCACTAGGAGCAGCAATGGATGCTGTACAAGTGCTTTTAGCACTAAGGGATGGTCTTGTTTAGAACTAGCAGGAGCTTTTTCATTCCCTTTACTCAGCCTATGCAACTATACAAAGGGAGAAAAATGTGTGTTGGCAGCACTTGTGTGTGCGATTGTCACAACAGTCATTTTCTAGTGACACAAGTAATGTAACTACTTTTCGCTGTGTATGCATCATTTTGTTCTATCCATGCCACTTCAATATGTCCTGTATCTTTCAGTGTATGCAAAATACGTTTTCAATTTTTTAAACATTTCACAAGTTCGTGTGACATATGCCTAGCGGTTTTATTTTGAGATAGTTTATTGTGCATTTCCCAAAGGGAACCTTTGCAAGTGATTTACATTGGTGTGTATTTTTCAAAATTTTTAGTATTTAATTTACCTCCAAGCGGGAGTGTCTATTGCTTGTGATATTTAACGTCCATTTCTACCAGCGTGGGTATTTGTACCACTCATAATAATGCATCACAATCAGGTATATTTTTCATTTTTGACATCCTAGTCAGCTATGGACATAGGCTTCTTCGGGTACTGGTGCCTGTTGCTTGTGTAGCAATTGTTGGTATTTGAACCTGTGATACCAATACATTCTAGTCAATACATCGTTGACATATATTACTCAGCCATGCACGTGTACTTCTACAGGTACAGGTGCATGTTACTTGTGATATGGAATGTCTATTCATGCAATAGGTCCTAGTCATCGTTACTGTTGACATCAGTTTGTGATATCTGTAACTTCCCTATGCAGCAGACATGTACAGCGTTAGTGGTGGCATTGAATAGCGACAACTTATGCCTGTAACGTTACTAGATTCAGTGCACGTTCATGAAATGTCGAAGCTCCATGTTGAAAGGCCAAGCTGCTATTATTCAAGGCAGCAAGTATTTTACGCATTCTCAATTGTTTTGGGTGTCGCCCCCCCCCCCCGTCTCCCTCGTGAGCGCACCCATTGCCCACACTCCTCAGCACCTCTGGCTCAAGCTTGTCTTCCATTGCTCTTATGGCCTTCAATTCTGACTAGTAAGAAACGTCATATCTGGTGCGCCGCGAAGACTTTATGCTTCTGAAGCGCGAGTAACACTGGGACGAAGCAGAGATACACAAGGGACAAGCGATTTCTAACTGGCTTTGTTACCGGAAACCTCCGACATTTCATCCAAACAAATAAAGGGAAACACGTAAAGGGAAACAATCGAAAGTCATTTGGAAAGGTGATGCAAGTTCTTCTCTTGACCGGTTGCACTATATTTTTGACGACCTCCATTAACTTTGACAATGATTGGCATCCTTCGGTGTAAAATATATGTCCGTCAGTAGTGTTTAGTTGTCACCGTGTGACAGTCCAGGAATATGGCTACAGGTCTGCACTCGAGTCTGTTATGTTTCTGGGAATGAGTGAGCGTCATCAGAGGAAGCCACAGAAACGGTAACACCCGCGGCGACAGTGGAATAAGCGAGCGCGATGCCGCATTTTCCGATGATACCGTTTCTGCGAACAATGAGATGGGTTCTAGAGATATGAGCAACCGCCTTTGACTGCATCGAGGCGCATGGCTCAATGACGCCATGAATTGTTTAGGCGCGTATTGAAAAATCAACCTTATACTAATAATTTGCCCTCCTTACTTTATGCATATAAACGCGTTTCATAGAGAAACCTTTTACTTCAAACCAACCTTTTCTTAACGTTATCGCCATCAAAAGGAAGCGCTTCGTAAGGTAACCGGACAGGTACCTTAAGGCGGCACCAATGTGACGCGATAAGGCGGGCTACGCAAGAAGGTTTTCAGGTGTGGTCGATATCGTGGCACTTTTAAGAGAGCCTCAAACTCGCAATGGGCGTCCATAAGCGCAATTAACGCTACGTGTATACAGGGACCGCGAAAATCCCATTGAAGTGTTCAAAGAGTGCGAGTTCCTAAGCTTTTCTTCGCGTTCCCTCTGGAACCGAGCCCCTCTGCCGCCACTTATTCACGTTCTGGTGCCCCTTGAAAGTCTACGTCGCACTTTTCTAGTCGTGAGTGCTGATTTGGTGAACATATCCCAGCCGACAGTGTCCAGCATCAGTGAACGAGTGACGAAATTTATTTACTAATTTACTTTACTTTTGCTTACAATACTGCTACTCTCTATGTAATCTGTAACGCCATCAGCGTTGCTTTTCACCATCATCACTAGTTTCCCGCCACCGGGCCGCGCCTCTCGCGCAGCTCATGCCTAGCGCACAAGAACGCGCTCACGCTCCTGGTGGACTGGACGCCTGCAGCCGCCGCCGCCGCATCGCTTCGCCTTCTAATAAAGTGGTGAGACAACAGCACGGCCACATCGGCCGCCTTCACGTCGTCTCACGTCTCCTCTCTCGCTACAATGCGTTGTTCCAAACGCTCGTGAAGCTACCGGATACCACACAAGCAGCGCAAGTTATGGAAGAGTTACCGGATTGCCAAGTTTCCCGGCGTGACAGAGTGTATCGACTACGCACGTCAAGATCAAGAGCCCGGGAGGCGAGGATGCCGAGGTCTTTCGTTGACGGAAAGGATATTGTTAATAAAAATTGCATATATTGTTTGCTCCTTTAAAATATCATAAAATATATATGTGCGATTGCTAAAGCTACTGTACACTATGTAGCATATAAATATAACAAACCATTCGTGGCACACTGCTTTCCTCAGTATTCGCCATGTTTACGTGAATCATTTGTGTTTCCTCTCGCCATTGCAATGTAAGTAGAGTCTAACGCTTCGATTGAATGATGTATGCACTAAGCATATAATTTTGGTGTCGAAGCAGGGGCGTGTTTTCAGTTGTAAAAGTTATGGTATGCATAGAAACTGCAAATTTTGTTAATGAACACATTAGCTGCATCTGGACCGCGATTCGCAGGAAGTTCAATTGCCTTATGGTACTGTTTATCGCCAGCACCAGCTAAATGAGTGACGTTGTGGTTGAGAATTTATACGCCACTGCGAGAGTAGTTCAACTGATTGATGTTATGAATGTGTACAAATGACAAAAATACATATTATGATCGGTTTACAACATTGAGCAGATATGGCGCCAGGGGTTGCAGGGTATCATAGGACTTCTGCTGCAGTTTATTTTATGTGGCCAGCTAGCCCGGCTCAAACCATGACAGTCGAATGTTTGAGAACAGTCACGCTCGCGTTCGTTATGAGCAGGGTGACGTTCCCGGCCTGCTATTGGGAGTCATGGGTTACGCGTGCCGTCGATACCTCATGACTCCGCTAAACGACCCCATAACGCAGAAGAGTTCAGTTAAGTAGACTGATGGTAGTTGTGCAAAGCACTGATTCGAATTTCAGTGTAATGCTTCAATTGATAGTGCACGTGTTTCATTTACCACCGGCCCTACATGAAAAGAAGGCGTTCTGGCGAGTGTGTTTCCGGCATTTGGAAGGGGTTTCTATGCCTTGGTATGGAAATGCAGATAAAGCTGGCTATTCTGTTTTGGCCATCACAGGATGTCCTGTACTACAGATTTTCAGCCGGCATCTCAATGACCCTCTTTCCCAAGACGCCGCGGTCGTGCAGCCGTAGTCTTCTGCATCGCTCGCGCCTGCTGCAGCACCTGGCTTTGCCGCACAGCCACATCAAGCATTGCCGCCTGGCGAACCAGCGCTTGTGGATTCTGAAGAGGGGTTCAGAACCCGCAGGCGCATTATTCGTGACTCTCGCTAAGCACATATCGAAAGCAAGCAGTCCTACCATAAATAAGTACTATATTGCAGCTTATATATAGATTGGGAAGAGTTAGGGATAAGAGTTAATGGAGAGTATCTCAGTAACCTACGATTCGCTGACGACATTGCATTGATG
>NC_051179.1:206507149-206545938 GCF_013339695.2 Rhipicephalus sanguineus
ACTCTTGGGGGGTGCATTCTATTGGAATGAACGGAGAACGCGACACTGCGGGGATTGATCGCCGGATGGGCGACGACCGACCCAGGTGATGCTATAAGGAGCTTCGCCCCTAAAATGTTCCGTCAAAGGGCATCAAACCCACGACCGCTCGGTCCGCAAACCAGATGCCGGGCACGCTATCCACTGCGCCACGGTCACAGACTCTAGAGCTATACAAACGCGCCTTTCATATCTACCACTCCCCCGGTCAGCGGGGTGGTGTTGCCCTCTGGAGCACTAAAGTAAAGCAATGCGCCATTACTATGACCTCCGCGATTAGCACCTGCAACACGTTACACGTCCGTCTCATTCGGCGCGTTTTCAATAGAAATTCGATTTTGTCATCCCTTAACACACCGCGAGGTGCGACTTAGCTCAAGCGTCGTAAAAGCGTCGGCCTCGGCCTCGCTCATAGCTTCACGCTAATTCAAGCAAAAAAGAGCTCTGCGACGCGCGCCTGCCTCACCTGGCTGTTACACCGCGTTCCCCGCTCACGCGCTCGCCCCGAGAAAAGTTGCGGCGGGCTACCGGGGCGGCACGACGCGCTTTGCGTTTCGCTCCAGTCCGACCATGGTGTTCAATCATTTTAACACGCCGCGGGATGGCGACGAAGTTCTGCGTCCAATATGCGACGCTCTTCTGGCTATCACACCTCGTTCTCTGATTAATCTTCCCACCGTTAACTAATACAGCCACCCGAAGGGTTTGTTTAATCGTTTAACATGGACGTTAGTCGTCGGGATGGAGGTGTACCACCAACCATTAATGTGGGCACATCCACGTTAAACGGCGCTATGGCTGCCAGATATCAATTGTGCGAACTCTCTTATATCAATGTACAGTAAACATACGGTCACCTCTGCACGGGCACGCTTTACTTTCGTGTTATTCCGATTACTACGACAGAGGGATCAACCATTTTTTTCTTTATCCTTGCTAGTGGTGCTAGCACTCACTGCGTTTTCTTTTTTTTGCATAAAACTGGTGAATATATGTTATGTTGCTTCATTGTAGCTTTGTATCTCCTTACAAAATCATTGCGTTGAAGCACGTGGTTGATAAGCAATATTTATGACCAATCTTCGGATTTGCTTTAAACTGTGAATATGCAGATATGTACATATAACTAATTGCTTGCTTCTTCCACTTTTCTGTAACCTTATGGACCTTTTAGAGAGGACGGGAGCCCCATGGAGCCTACGAAAAACACTAGGATCTGCAGCCAGCATTTTCTGAATGGCGAAAGATCAAATGACCCAATGAACCCAACTGACGTAATTATTCCCGGAGTCCTATATGTGCTAATTTTCTCAAGTTTATAGTTATGGTTTGGAAGTTTTACCAACGGACATTTCACGTGGCCGCACCTGTACGAACAATTCGCCGGCGCGACAGCGCTTCCTCAAAGTCTACTATGAAACACACGGCATGTGAACAAAGCTAGTGTGTCCATAGAAAACGATGGTGCCCGCGTCAACAAATGATGTCATTAGCGGTTGGGACATAATAAAGAAAGCGGCATAATTACGATGAGCGCCACTTCAAGGGGAAGCTCGTTACAGCTCAGCTGTGCATGCCTCTGCGATTGCGCGCCTGATCTCGGAGGCCATGGTCTGTGGCAGACACTTGGCGCGTATGGTGACCATGTCGTCTCATACAGCTGTGAAATCGGGCGCATGTCCACTATTATAAGGTGCGGTTCGTTTGCGCACACCGTGACCGGTGAAGTATTTATTTCGGAGGCGCAAAAGCGGCACGTCGCGTGCACGCACATCATCCGTGCTTGCACTGAAAGCAGGCGTCTCCGGCACGAAGCCCGCCTGCGGTTCCAACGGCCGCTGCTACACGACATTCGGTGGCGCCCCTATAGGCACTGAGCACCGCCTATACAGATGGTACATACCGAGTACGTTCTACTCATGTAGCAAAGCAGAACGGTATTTACAGAATACATAAACAACATAACCTGTTGCTCAGTCGAAGTATCCACAAACGAATTGTTTCATACGCGAAGGGTGTGTCTGGAAGCCTCACTCACGAAAACAGGCATTCACTGAAGAATGCCCTCTGCAGCACGCAGGCAACTGTCTGTTAGTTCTCCTATTACTCTGCAGCATAAACAGCACCTACTTCACCTGATATATATAAGCACGCGCTTACGCACCCTAAGCACATAAAATGATTACAGAATGACCTGCTTCGCATTGATATTATCAATAGGTGAACGTCGACCTGACGTGCCTGTTGTGTTTGTTAAAATGAACAAATATAGTAAAGAATATGCTTGTGCAAAGCACGACACAGGGGTGAAGCACGACACAGTGTGTATAGAATTGGAAAACAATTCTAAGTATCAACCTGCTTGCAATCGGCGCTCCAGTAGAATACATGTGAGCACACAACAGTTTCCAAGGTAATAACAGGACACGTTCTCATCCATATATACCAAAAGAGTAGCCAAATAAATAAGAAGCTGTGAAAAACATTAGCTAAATTGATAAGAAGCTGTTATATATCCCAGCTGGCCGCATGAAAATAGTTAACGCTACATAACTGAAGCTTGGAAAATTCTACGAACGACATATTCGCAAAGATAAACTCTGCGCTACGCCATCCCGCAACGTCACTGCCAAGGTGGATACCTCGTAGGTGCCTGCCGTGTCCACGTCGTCCATCATGCGAACATGCTTTCGGGCAAGGTTTTCAGCACAGAAGCAGCCATCGCAATATTCACAGCTTGTAGAATGACGTTACGTCAATGTTTTCTAGCCGCCGAAAGCGCCCCTTGAGTAGGCAAAGGCAACGTCGGGGACATCGCGCTGCCTGCTGTGGACATAGTTGAAGTAGCCCATCCGTGGCTGCCAGTTACTTGTGCCACGTCGGTTAGGTGGCAGCAGTCATGGGAGCAGAGGATATGCGGCATCCTCCCACCTGCAACTGTACATGGAGAAATGCAGTGTGTGTTCTTCGGAGTGTCAGATGTGTTTACTTATTGCACATATGTAAAGTGTCCACATTATTGTAATGTCTACACCCTACAGCAGTGTGCCGTATTGGCGAATATGCCAGTGTGACTCAACATAAATTAACCAGAGCAAATGTTGACTCAACAAGTTGTAAATGTTTCGTTCTTGTTATGTGAATATTGGTAATTTTCTCGTCGTCAAACTTCGACGCTGCCTTCTCGAAGAGGAAGCTCTCTTTCAGTATCCCGGTGTCATGGGCTCTCCCAGGGAAGGCAATGAACACGTCCGTAAACACCGTCCCCGCGTCACAGACCACCTGGAGGATGGTGAAAAAACTTGTTCCTGTGAAGTGGTCTTTCTTATACTGTGCGGGAATTGTGATGCGAACATGGCAGCCATCTATGGCCGCGATGACATCGAACATTTCAGCCTGGGCCCCACCACAACGACGAAGCAGACGAAGCGCGCGCTTGTTTCGAGCTGCCTCGTCGCGTGAGGCCGTCGAATCAACGTGGGACCTGCGTGACACCAACGCGAGAGATGAGACGACGATGACAGGATGGTCCTTTAAACTACTCCGCAGTTAAAAACTGGCTTCTGTCATACCTAATATATACAGCCAGATCATCACCTGAGTATAATACTGGAGATTCTTCTTCAGAGCCAGCCTACCGTTAACATAATCTATGTATGCAACATAGCTCACTTGGTTTTCATGATCAATGATTATACTCTTCAAAGAAAATGGGCACTTCATTTACACTAATTTTAGCACAGTCTTGGAACAAAGTGTTCAATCTGGGCTGCAGCAAAACCATGGCTGTTCTAAGTGGATGACGAGTCTGACCTGCCGGAAACTAATGAAAAATTATGAAGGTGACGATATCATGTATTATTTGTGGTACAACGGCACGTCTGGCCAAACAGAACCATATCGGAAGTGACGCTTGTGGGTCTTGCATTCCGAGAGCGCTGAAACACAACATAACCGCAAAAACGTCCAAAGCACGACGAAGGTTAAGAGGCCTACCAGCGCAGCCTGTTGCGCTGTTCGCTGGAGTGCGGGTAGGCCTACCAGCAGAAAAACAATATGAGAAAGCACGGAAGGGGCCTAAGAGGAGACGCCGAGGACGATGAGATGGAGGGGAAATTGTTGCCTCATCTTTGTCACACGCTGTCCACCCCAGCCACCGTGGTGGTGCAGTGGTTACAGTACTCCGCTGCTGACTTGAAAGTCGCGGGTTCATACGTTGCCGCGGCGGTCGCATTTTCGATGGAGGCGAGAATGCTAGAGGCCGGGGCCGTGTACTTAGGTGCATCGTTAAGAATCCCAGATTGTCAAAATTTGCACAGCCCTCCACTACGGCATGCCGTCATAATGACATCTTGGTTTTGGCACGTGAAATCACAGATATAACTATTAGAACCTTGACATTTCAAGGCAGCATGAAATACAACAAATGAAAGAAAACAGCAAACACAAGTGTCACTGGTGACATCTTTCGCTATGAGTGCTGAGTCCTTCTCCATCAGCATGCTTTAAGTTTGGTTAGTTTGACTGCCAAAGCACTTCTTATGCTTCTTTGACACACGACAACAGAACGGAGCACTCTCCATGCAACTTGACGCAGACATTGCACGGCTGCATTCATCTCACCTAGGCTTTCACAGTTTCTGACAGTACAAAGACTTCAAATACACACTCAGCAGCCTAAGACACATTAAGAATTTGGGGTCCTTGGTTAACAAGGCTGCAGGACATTCTCTCAATGTCGCTCATGTGGGGTGTGAGTCCAACCGGTGCTCTAGAATTGACAGTATTAACATCTTTAGACTTTGTATGACCCTTGATACATGAAAACGCACTTAAATCATTATGATATGTCTGCTGAAGTTCTTCTTCTACAAGGAATCTCGATAACAATACCTTTCTTATATTCATCGTGTGCTCTTATGCCAGTGAAGCCTCTGGCGGCCAAACTGCGCCGCCTGGTTGTATAGAAACTCAGACTCTACTGTGATGCAGGCGTCTGAAGTCTTCCCCCATAAGCTTCAGACACAAAGGTGACAGTCCGATTGTTATTGAAAAACTTCAGCCATTCTAGTGTTATAACAGTGCATGCCTTTGTTCCACAGTGGATGGCTGTTCTGTTCAGATTTATGTGCACTCACCTGTACCTGATAGTGGCGCATAATACACTCAGGCACTTGACTGCACAGCTGTGAGTGATGGGCATGGTATCCACCTCTGCACTGCTCTAAGTAACTTGCCTAAGTATCCTGCGGGCCATGGTACGGCAAAGCGCGAATAGGAGTGCGATGCTTGCAAAAGAAACACCTTGTTTCTTTTGCAAGAAAGGCAGTTCTTCTGACTTTACATCAGTTATTCTCTCAACACGAGGGGACAGTAAATATATGAGAATGGAAAAAATGTTGATGTCCACTCCGCACAGTTCGATCAATGCATCGTTATTTTCTACCAGAGAGTTGTAATCTAGGAAGCTACAGGATAGCTCATCTGGTCCAGCAAACATTTGCTTCCGCACACCACTGTCGACAGTGTCACTTTGGCACACCTTCAATGGTGGTCCAGCCAACGGAAAGATTTGGAGCAACTTTGCGAGCAGAAAAAATGCTGCTTAGGAGCAGACTTGGAATAGAAATGAATGCGCTTTGGCGCAGTTTTTGCAGCAAGAATAATAGTATTTTGTTCGTGTAATGGGCCGCCAGTCTTAATCATCTGGAAAGAGAGCCCAGAAGATATGCCTTCAATGACATGTTGCTCGCATCTGATAGCACAAAAAAAAACCTCAGTTGATTTGCATAGCAAAATTAAGTAGCTGTTTAAAACTGCACTGAACTTAAGAAAGGGTTGAGCAATAACGGAACTGCGAAACACACTTTGTTTTCTTATAACAAAATAGCTGTCACTGCGACGTAAGTTTTTGAAAAAATTACGTGCCTCAAATAGCAATACTTGCCTGTCGTATCTGTCGAGCTTTGAGCTAAAAAATGCCGTAGCGTCTTCCGCCGCACGAAAGAAATGCCGTTTCTACATAGGGCGGGTGCATCTCACCTCTTTCATGGAAGTTACCAAGCACGCGCCACTTGCCCATATCCGTACACACTTCCTCGAATTACAACGCAAGTACTCATACCGTGAATTCTTTACAGATGCCTCAAAGTCTAACACTGCTGTGTTGTACGCAGCGATTTGACCATCCTTTTCACACGCCGGTGTCTGCACCCGAATACGAAACTTCACAGCAGAGCCATATGCCATACTTGCGGCTGTCAAGCACATCAAAGATTTAAATCTACAAAGTGCAGTGATATACAGAGACTCCTTAAGTGTAGCGAAAGCTTTAAGAACTCTGAAAAGAAAACACATAAATCCTGTCCTTGTCTCGCTATACTCCCTTTTAAGCACGATCTACTCACTGAAACAGCATGTCGTAGTGTGCTGGGTGCCAGATCACGGCGAGATACAAGGCAACCTGTTGGCGGATCAGCTAGCAGCAACCGCCCACGAAAACTGTCCCGATACATCCATAGCTATCCCTCCAATAGACCTACAACCCATCCTCAAAAGAAAGCTCAAGGTATTTTCGCAGAGAACATGGGATAGACACACAGAAAATAAACTACACGTTATCAAGCCGCAACTTGTTAACTGGTCGCCATGGTCCTAGTCACGCCGCACAGAAGTAATACTTACAAGGCCAAGGACAGGACACACACACAGTACACACTCATAGCTTCTCTGCGGTGGCGATTCACCTTTGTGTGAGAGATGTGGTGAAGCACTAACAGTGCTTCACATTTTAATACAGTGTAAAGAATTAGACACAATTCGAAAACAAAACTTTCCATTACCCTACCGACAACAAATACCATTTCACCCATCAGTGTTCATCGGTAGGGAACCAGTGTTTAAACATAAGTCACTATTCGCGTTTTTGAAAGAAGTTCATAACTTTCACATCATTTACCCGGTCATTCTGTAGCACGGCCATCTAAAAGAGGCTGCTGCTGCGGCAGCTAAAGTAAAGAGAGCACCTGCCTCCCTGCCTGTGGCCTCAAGGTCTTGAGGAGGAGTTCGTGTATTTTCATATCTCTCACTTTTATTCATATCTCTCACTTGTATTACATTCCACACCCATAGATCACATCACATATCACTGCCATAATTTGATACTCTATATACACCTTTAGGATTTTCATGGCGTGTGATTTTAGGCCTTTATACAGCAATACTACTACCCCTGTCATCGAAATCATTAGTCATCGCTAGCACCACATAAAGTCATGGCGCTCTTTGGCATCCATGGCCCTTGCGCCACTAAACCCCAGTAATCGTCATCATAATCGATCCTTATTATGAAACATTTGTGGTGTGCAAGGCATTTCTTTCAAGCTTTAGCATATGGCAGGGATCAAGAAATGCGGCAATTGGTTCTTTAGTAGCTGTGTGCCGGCAGGTTATATTAAGCGACTGAATGTCTGCAAAAATGTAACCTAATACCTGAAGCATTGCTATGGTACTGGTGCACCATCACATCTCAGTGAAACATTCATAGCCCTTGCCTCAAGGGCTGTCAGCAAGCTTTCTCTAAGTTCGATCGCTGCTCACCTACAAGCCGGTCAACTAGGAAGGAGCAAGAGGAAGTTTCCAATGTCCATCAATGGACACAGCCATCATCACAAAGGCAGCTTGTGCCTATGGAAAGCAGCCACCTGCGGTGACTCATGACATGTCTACATAGCCTCCAAAGTGACCCTCTGCCACTCAACCTGCTGTATAGTTGACATCTCGTCAAATATGAGGCTGCCCACAGCTTGATTGCCTCGCCCGCTCTTTCTAAAGCATTTCAGTTTTAGTGCAGTCACAGCCTCCTTGGAGAATCCCGCTTTTCCTTCAACGCTCTCATACCACTTCCTTCATGTTCGAGGATGTGGCAAGCATGTGTGTCATGGAACACGACACACGAACGTTGTGGAGCGCGAAAATTCTGTCTAACTGAAAAACCCAAATATGAAGAACCCAGGTAGCAAAAGGCACGCAAAATTAACTATAACAATCCATTAAGCACTATGTACCAAAAACTAGTAGTCATATTTACAGTGCATCACGTGTGACCAGCTGCGGCTCCGCTGTCGAGTCGTAAGGCTCGTCGCGTCCGCGAAGTCGGTCGCGTCATTGCTACACGGTCGTCGGCAGCACAGTGGAATCCCTGCAGTGTCAGGTCACAGCATCGTCGTGTCTGCGCAGCGACTGTACCGCTCGTTCTTTGATGTGCAGCCTGCGGGGCGTAGCCGTAGACCGTCTGGCACGTCCTCATGAGGATGACGTCGCTGGGCCTAGCTTGAATCCTGGTTGCGCTCCGCACCTCACAGGGCGTTGCTGTGAAGAATGGGGCACGTCCTTGCCAGAAGCCCTGCTAGCCACCATCGGGCTAACATCGTGCCGCTGCTACTGCTTGCACGCGCCTCTCCTCGTAGGAATCCCTCTGCTTCTGGCCTTTCTCTCCCGACCACGTCCCCTCTCGTGCTTGTTCTGTTTGTTTTTCTTTCTACACCATGGAACATCCCACTGTGGGGACGGGCCCAGAATTCGTTGTTTAAAGTTTAGAAGAGTATTTGAAAAATGAATAAATATGAAGAAAACGATAAAAAACTAAAAATGAAAAATGGAATATTCGATACCGTATGAAATAAATACTGCAATCACAGTGCTATTGCGCTGCTGGACGAGACTGCCGTAATAACTTGATCAGAATAACTTTGAATAGATTTTTTTGATTTGAACACTTTTCATAATTACTTACAATATTTGTGCCTCTTTCTTGCGTCTTCTTCACTTCCTTTTCTCAATACGTCTTCGATATCTAGTCTTCTTTTTCCTTCTTTATTCTGCATTCTTCAATTGAAACACGTTCTATTATCTTACTCCTTCTTCCTCTTCTTCTCTATATTTTGACCACAAGTTCTTAGAATTGGCAAACCGCTCACGACGTCCTTGGGCGATTTCTCCTCCATATGCTCTTCGCCGCCACGCTCACATCACATCCTGATCACTAATCACATCCCAAGACATCCCTGGGACGCACGGGCCCAAATCCCTTGGTGAAATAATGTTTTACCTCACCTCGCTGCTATTCCACTGTAGCCTGACATCACATGCGTCGTTGGACAATTCACAGTTGATATAATAACATTATGCCAGTGCACCTCCTCTCACGACAACAGTCCCAACAAAAAACAATAACAGACCTTTCGCCCTTTATCGTTGTGAGGTTCTGATCAAAAAATTTGCACCAACGTTTTCTCTTTCACGTACTTGACATGAAAGCTATATTCTTGCAGCGCAGGACTCCGTCGCATCATTCAAGCATTAATTAGTTTTGCTTTGCTTAAATACTCAAGTGGCTGATGATCGGTTCGCACTTTGAATTGTGCCTCCCTTAAAGTTAAATATGAAATCGTTTCGCCGCCCTAGCCAGAGCTAGACATTCTTTTTCAACTGTCGAGTAATGTCTTTTTCGCTCAATCAAACGCTTGCTTGCGCGCAACACTGGATGTAGCGTATTGTCCTTTTCCTGCAGTAAAAGCATGGGTGCGCAAAACAATTTCTTGTTCGAGGTTGGGTGCTAGCGAAATAGGAGGTTCAGTCATGCGTTGCTTGAGTGTCTCAAACGCAGGCTCTTGCGCTTTCACCCATTTAACCGCATTGCTAGCACCTTTCTTTGTCAAATCCACCAGAGGATCAGCTATCTCAGCGTAATGCGGGATAAAATCTCTGTAAAATCCTGTCAACCGCAAGATTGACTGTACTTCTTTCTTGGTATTCGGTGGCCTTGCTGCTTGAATTTTCTCGATAATGTCTTCTTTCGTGGCGATGTGGCCTAGCCCCAACTTGTGTCCAAGGAAAGTCACCGCTTGGAACTCAAATTCACACCTACTTCGTTTGTCAGTCTGGCTTCCTGCAATTTTCGGAAGAGCACTTCCACGGTTTCCAAGTGCTCCCTCCACGTGTCGGTAGCCGCACGAATATCGTCAATATAATGCTCAACGTTACTAAGACTGTGGAGCACTCCCTCATCAATTTTGTGAAAACGGCTGCCGCTGTCTTGAGTCCGAGCGGCATATACTTGAATTGGAATAGTCCTCGTGTGCAGGAAAACGCCGTTTTTTCTTTGGATGTTTTCTCCGTGAGTATTTGCTAATACCCCTTAGCCAAATCTAACTTCGAAAACAACTTTTTTTCCACCGACCTTCGCAAAGACCACATCCACTCTCGGTATGGGCTCGGAGTCGGCCAAGAGTATAGGCCTGACTGGCTGCCCAGGCGG
This sequence comes from Rhipicephalus sanguineus, assembly GCF_013339695.2. Taxonomy (NCBI): domain Eukaryota; kingdom Metazoa; phylum Arthropoda; class Arachnida; order Ixodida; family Ixodidae; genus Rhipicephalus; species Rhipicephalus sanguineus. The sequence continues at coordinate 206,517,507 of NC_051179.1, forward strand.
CGCTGCGAAAACGGTGCTAAAAAGCGCCCCCTACGATAAGTTCTTTGGTTTCGAGTAGTCAGACTGGCGGCCGCATGCAGCACTATAAGCTCAGATGCGCAATGGAGCCGCCGCTGTCGGTTGTGCTGCGCTTTGGATCTCGGCCAATTTCTGGCGTGGCTGAGTTCTTCAGGCCAAGCAATCTGCGTAAACGCAAGAAGCTCGTCAGCGTCAAGTATGTTTACGACGTGCAGGAGATTGAAGGAACCATTTCGGCGCGCTGCAACTCGCAAGTGTAGCGAATCTCATACGACGTTGAACTCGAGTTAAGTTTTACGAGGCATGCTCGCGCGATTAACGACAGTGCATAAACGAAAAGATTGCTGTTAAGAAAGCCGAATTGATTTGCATTACACGACGAAACGGAATCAAGAAAAGTCCAGTGACGAAGGCTAGCCGTCGGCGGCCCGATGAGCGCATTCGCGCCGTGTGCCGTTTTCTGCCGCATTCAGTCGCAAACACACTTTTTCCCCAGCACGGTCGTAATTTTCAACATTTGCTTCTAGGGAAGTCGTCAAATTCTGTCAGCATGCGGTGGCGGTCGAGAAGCGACGGCGCGCAATGTTTACAGCCGGCCGCTGGAAGCAGCCGGCTGTAAGCTGCCGGAAAAATCGTAGGGTGACTCATGGCATAGTGTTTCTCCGTTTCCCACGAAATGCGGCTGCATATCCTCGTGATCGCCGTCGGCGCCACGGCGTGCCGTCTGGACTGCACACAGGGAATATATACATATATAAACGCGTGCACGCGCGTACGAAAGTAATCAGCACGTTACGTTGCAAACCACGTTTGCTCGCGTATCACTTCCCGCGTCGGACGGCACGTATCCAGCGGTTCCGTCGCTCCACTTCGTACGGCTTTCAGGGAACCAGTAAGCCGCACATTAGGTCCTTACCCCCACTGTTCGAGTCAATTAACCACGCAACAATATCTCTAGTACGGCAGCTTGAAATGCGGTGAATGGAGACCGTGTGTGTTCTAACGAGTCCATGATCACAGCAAAGTATATGCAGAAACCTGTCCGTAGGTACTCACTTGTTCGTCTGTAATAGACGACCACAGGATGCAGTGATGCTTGTGTGTTCACCCAGTGAAAGGCTGTGTGCGTCGTGTACCAAAAGCAGTAATTTTCGGCGCAAGTCCATGTGCACCATCACTTCAATGTCGTGCACTTTTTCCATGAGCTCCCTCAGTAACTGTGTCTGTCGCTTAGACGCAAAGCGGTTGGGTTTCACTTTTCACTTGTCCATGTCGTTTAAACCTTTCAGAAAAATTCACCCTCTGTTAGAATCAGTGTGCGATTATAGACGCTCGTTTGGCTCTTCCACTGTGAACCCTCCAAGCCTTCTCTACTATTTGATTCACGAAGCATCAGTTCCTGAAGCATTTCCTGCCTGCCACACACAACGTGTGGGTACAGAAAGAAATTAATTTTGGCTATTCGGTCAATCCCACACACGTTGAAGCCCCAACCCTCACATTTGTTGGGGGTTCACTGAATTAACCAATCTAGGCAGTTTCGCAAACAAGCCACCAGGTGGCCCACCATCGTATTTCCGAAATGGGCCGCAAACCTCAAAAAGCGCGCGGCCGCCCGCCACGAGACGTAAGTACCAGTTAACATTGATACTTCGCTTTTTGAAGAGCATGCAATTGTTGAATATGCATCTTGAATATCACGGAACATATCTGTGAAAGAATTGGGCAAAAGTAAGCTTAAATTAACCACAAGCCGTACTCGAAGTGCAACCCACACATATGTGTGGGTTGGGCACATGTGACTAAGAACGCGCTCCCGGAAGCGCAGCTACCGGCGGCAGGCCCGCTGGTGTGTTTTCGCGCATCTCACATCAGTATTACCGCATCTCCATCAAACAAGAAATGGACTCTAAAAGTCAGCCTTCACATGGTGGATTTGTCCATTGTGAATGCCTGGATGCAGCACCTGAGGATTGCAGGAGGAATGGTGCCCCAACGACGTGGCACGATGGACCTCCTTCAATTCCGCCTTGCAATTGGTGAAGCCCCTTTGCCTCACCAAAAAGGAGCAGGTCTGACACACGGTGAATCACTCTGCCTCCTGATGCGCATGTCGACAAAGCCATCAGGGTAGCGAAAATTCCTGGGGTTGACATCCGCATCGACCGGTTTTTGACCACTTCCCAACAGTTGATCCTGTTCAAAAATACGAGATGTGCAGGCTGCCATCCCCTCCCCCCGGGTGCCCATCAAGGAAGCCGCACACGCTGCATCAAGTGCGACTGTGTCCCTTTGTTGAACAAGTGACAGAAAACTGCTTCAAAACGTTCCCGTACCAAGTTTAAGGGGCGGAAATTCCACATGAGCCACTATTTTTTCTGTTGAGAGAGTCACTCAAATAAAAGCCCAGCCCACACTTATGTGTGGGTTCATTTTGAAGCCAAAGATGTGAACATTTTCGTTCGTGACGCTGGGGTTTACTTCCAGAGGGCCACAGGGAGGACACCACTTGCAGAAAAAAGAATCCGTGTTATGACGCACTTATCATTCGGGCAGGGAGGGTTAGCTGCCAGGCGCTCGCAGTTCCACCGACGCCGTCACAAGCACTCTTGTCCTGGGATGTGGCAAAGAAGTTCCACTCCGCTGAGATGTCGAAATGTGTTTTGGGGTGGCAGACGTTCAGTTCATTTTCTTTTATTGCGAAGGAGCGGCATCTGAGAAGTAGTAAATATGCTTAATATACAGAAGATCCTGTTTGAATATCTCTAGTAAGGCAGCTTGAAATGCGTGAATGGAGACCGTGTCGTGTTCTAACGAGTCCATGATCACAGCAAAGTATATGGCAGAAACCTGTCCGTAGGTATCACTTGTTCGTCTGTAATAGACGACCACAGGATGCAGTGATGCTTGTGTGTTCACCCAGTGAAAGTGCTGTGGTGCGTCGTCTACCAAAAGCAGTAATTTTCGGCGAAGTCCATGTGCACCATCACTTCAATGTCGCGCACTTTTTCCATGAGCTCCCTCAGTAACTGTGTCTGTCGCTTAGACGCAAAGCGGTTGGGTTTCATTTTACTTGTCCATGTCGTTAAACCTTTCAGAAAATTCACCCTCTGTTAGAATCAGTGTGCGATATAGACGCTCGTTTGGCTCTTCCACTGCTGAACCTCCAAGCCTTCTCTACTATTTGATTCACGAAGCATCCAGTTCCTGAGCATTTCTTTAATGTAGCCCATTCCTCGGTACTGTTGTCGCCAGTAGCTCTTCTTCCGTCTTGTGTAATCCACAAGCGCGCAGGATCAACTTAAGTTTTGAGCGTTGCAAAAACCAAAGCGGTTGCGTGCCAAGGCCGCCTAATAGAGCAAAATGTGAGGGACGCACGGATGCAAACGATGAAAAGCCAGATGTCATATCAGAGTATTTCTTCAATGACTCATCGATATTCTTACGATTCATTAACAAACAGCGCTTTTGATGGCCTCTGAGCACATGTTTCTTTCCTGGAAGGCTGTGTGAAACGTTTTTATCGTCGAAAATGCTGTTCGAGCGAAGATATTTTTTTCCAGAGTTGGCCAACCTCCTCCTTTGCAGCATGCTGAGTGTTTCACTTCTGCTTTATGGCCTTACGTGCCTCTCATTCAAAGGCACCAAGGAAAGTAGTAGCCTTCTTGCGTGGTCGCGTTGCGACTGCCAGATCCAGTTTTTCTACACTCTTTGCCTGGTTTCCCTCTTTAAAAAGATAATTTTCTCGCCTTCTGCCAGAAGTTGCCGCCTTCAAGAAGACCACTCGCCGAAACGTTGGCAGCAGATACATTCCGTGTTCAGGCATTTTTCATAGCTTAAAGCATTCATCTTCCATGCCTGCACTTATACAAAAATAAGGTACTAACAAATGAACCGAAAACCATGTGGTGCGGATACACTACCTTTTTTTTGACGCAGCAAATTCAGTTACGGTAAATTCCCCGCCAAACCAAATCGATGCATTAACGGGGGAAACTTCAAACACTTTTTCCTTGATTAAAACGCAAATCACTTTGAATAAACTCCGTGGTGAAAGCCCTGCTATGTTTTTAAGGCTATATCTTACCTATCACTCTCGCTTGGCTAATGCTTAACTCCCATAAACTTTCGTTAGCTTTGATAATTCTTTGCTAAACCAACCTCTTATTTGCCTAGTTTTGCACTACTTTGCTGAGGCTTCCCTTCAGCTCCACTGGTCATTTGTGTATGTGGTAGTGAAGCCACGCCTAGATACTTTAGCTGCATAGACACGCTAATTGAAAGAAACTATTACAACAATGTGAAGTCCTAAACTGTTTATTTGTTGCTTTCACCATCTACCGACACTCTCTTTATTCAGTAGCTATTTCACTGCCTTCACTATATGCAGCTGTTTCTCTTTATTCAGCGGTGCACTCGCTATCTGCAAAGCTTTCGCGTTGCCCTTCTTCTCCTAAGCTTTCCTCAACCTTAAAATCTTCACAATCACATCGGAATGTGCCACACTTATCTTCCTCGACTGTCGCTTCTTTGACTAGCCTTGCTGCATTGTCTTCGGCGGCTTCACCACGCTGACCAATGTCTTCCACAATGTTGGCATTAGGAATTTTCTTCAATTGAGAGAATGACCAGGTTGGCTGCTTCTTGCACTTGAGTACCACGACTCTGTAATCGCTATGGTAAATTGGCAGTGGTGGCCCTACAAGATCCAAATCTCCCAGCTTTACGCTTGCAAAGACGAAATCTATGCGAGTTCCTCGTATCGTAGTAGGTTGGCAGTGCAACATGCCAAGTTGAACCTGTTCTTGATGAATTCCACGATCCATTTCACAGTCTTCACGTCCATGTTAAGGTTTGCCACGACAATGACTGGAACGTCTTTAACCTTACATTGCTCGCTTAGGGCAGCAACCAGGTAGCCTGTTAAGTTTACTTACGTCTCGTTGGGGACCAAGTACACCGAAAAATGACACGGCCCATGTTTTACTGACGGCAGGCACGTCTCCAGACATGTATGCATAGGAAGAGCTTGATTAGCATACTTCGGCTTCGTTTGGGTTTGAATATTTTGAGTATACAACAACCCCTCCTGCTGGCCTTCGTTGGTTTTCTTTAAGAACAAGGCCTATAGAGGCATCTATTTCCATCATGCATTTCCACTTTTTAGTCAGACACATAAAGTCTGCTCTTCTTACAACTCTATACGAGTGTTACCTGCGAAAACGCGGCGAATATGTGGATGCCTTCTTGAAATGCAATATAGATATACAGAATGTAGCGTTTCGAGCATTTTTCATTTATTTTGCCATGTCTCCTGCGTTTTGTCATCAGGTGTTTGGTTAGCATCCACTGGGCCAAACATCACCAGTCTCAAAAAATCTTGACGCGGTCCTACACATCTTAACGAGACGGCCCACTCCGCTTCACGCGGCATAATTGAACGTAGCGGAAAACAATCGCGGTTGACGCAGACAAGTGCAGGCTAACGAGCTGCAATAAAATTACTAAGACTTTCTGTCTGGCGCGATGGAGTCCCATTCCACCTAACAACAAGTTATGTAGAACGAAAGCTGACACCTGGCGGCAGCTACAGATTGACACTTATGCAAACCGGCTAGCGTATAATAAATTGTACCCTGAGGTCTCCAACGACAGCACGTGCGAGGTCTGTGGCATAGCACCTGCTGCACTCAGACATACAGCGTGGGAATAATGAAGCAAATACTAAATTCATTGATACCGATGTACTCTCAGCGAGGTGGGCTGATGACCTGCACAGCTCGGAGCTTCCAGTAAGCCCGCGAAGAGCGTCCAGCAAGCCCGCGAAGCGACGACTAGGCAAGGCCTGGACGACCGACGTGGGGGGTGACCAGAGGGATGGTCAGCAAAGTGCAGTACGCTGATTAAATATTTTTGCCGGACCAACCGACCCTAACCCCTAACTTACAGGTAGGTACCTGGTAGTGGCAATCGCCCGACGGCATTCGTGTGCCCTGGTGTATTCCTTGTGGCCAAGAGGACATCGGCAGCGTCATGCGTTTGACGCCACTGAGCCCATTATTCCTTCACTTCACTGTTCACTGTAACGCGGCACACGCAGAAGAGCAACTGATGACGTAACCACGCGAACCGACGCTGTAGGAGCAGCAAGTGCACGGGCATCTGTTCCACGGCTACGCGAACTAGAGGGAAGGTAGTGCGAAACAGCGGCAACGGGAGATGTGACGCCGCTCCTGTTACCCGTGGTCAGAGATTCTTCATCGATCTCGACGATGGCGACCCCTGGTGCGTAGCAGTCCTAGAGGCAGACTCGACGCGAAAGAACGAACGGTGCTTACGCTGTTGCGCACCGCGTATCACGACTTTCGAGATTTATGTAGATTTATGACCAACGCTAGCAGCCAAGAAGACATCGACGGCGTCTCGCATTCGATGCCACTGAGCCCACTACACATCTTCTAGTTCACTGTACCACGGCGCACCCAGAAGAGCAAGTGCTAACGTAAGCAGGCGCGCGCAATTATAGGGGGAGGGGAGGAGGAAGGGCGGGGCGCGCGACACCTGGCCAGTGCCGGAGCCGAGTCGCTCGGAGGATTTCACGCTAGACGGCCGTCTCGTCCGCGATGTCCTCTCGCCGATAACCGCTCGCTGAAATTCTCTGACCCCCCCCCCCCCCATCTTCCCTGTCACTACTTGTCCTGCCGCCCGTGTTCCACTCCGATCACTTCGTTTTCTTTTTCTTCCTACTTTTCTGTTTTTTCCCATCCACTCCCCTAAAGGGGCTGAGCCGTGCTCCCGCAAGCGTTGGGGAAAATAGTGCCTTCTTTCTTTGAACAAACCACTTCCTCCTGCTCCTCCGGAGCCCACTCCTGCGATGTACTGTCGGCGTCAAATGATACGCGAACAGCGGCAAGCGTTCGCAACAGTATAGTGCGCGCCCTCCAGTCATCATTATGGACTGGCGCGCACGTCCGGTTTGGGTAGCACTGCGCACGTCTCCATAGGCGTGCGCTGGTTTCCCCTTCGGTTCGGAGGGGGGGGGGGGGGGGGGCGAAGTTTCCTTGCGGCGTCCCCGCTCCCTATGAAGTCAATGTATGGGGCAAGACTTCGCTGTCTTCTATAGGTGGCGCACAGCCTATGCGCGCCTCCCCATTCTATGACGGGGACGGCGCGCACTATTCCAATGCAGATGCTTGCCGCTGTTCGCATTTCATTGGACGCCGATCGTACATGAAGCGAACGCTATGAGAATGGAGCACGGCTGGAGGAGGATGTGACGTCAACACGCCAAATGTTCGCGGTCGTTTAGCACACATAATGTCCACTCTAGCATATACGACCATCCTCTTTATACCGTTTTCGGCGTTCATGCAAGGTATATGCAAACTGGTAGCGTAAAATTCAAAGAGGCCCATGTATCGAGTACTTGCTGGCTAGTTGACACCGTCGCATCTACGTATCGCGCGGACAACTAAGTGCAAGCAAAATATAAAAGATAAAATATGACGTCACAACCAGAAGCGGTAGCGACGTCGCGCACTTGCACTACATGGCGCGAAATTAAAATTTCTTTATGGGTCACCTTTAACATGCTTTGATAACTACGCGATTGTGTGCGCCTTCATGGCTCGCCAATTGCGTGTGCGAGAGACAAGAAATATCACGCAGAAAAATTGGGGATTGGGAAGCAAGCTTGCTTTATTAGCTAAATAGTATGCTTGCAATATACACCAAAATAGTTTGCGGATTAAAAAAAATTGTAACACACCGGCTCACGAGCACAACATCACAATACTTCGAAAACTCACATTGCCCAATCGAGGAAAACCACCTTCGAGTCCAGCGTTTCATCGCGAAAGGCGAGGGCACGCCGGCCATGTGCCAGCGAAAGCAGTTCTGCAGTCACAGGAGCGGTTATCTACACATTCCGTGAGCTAGTTCAGCTTCTCTGAAGTGTCACGTCAATAAACGACACACAAGCACATAAACAATCTACGGAAGGCACGCATGAAACTACCGCGCAAAAGTGAGCGATGGCCTCGTGGACCTGGCAATACGTCGAACTAAGCACTAGCGCACATCCCACATAGCTGACTGCCTGCATCCGCCCCCATTTAAGGCGCTCGACCCAGAAAATAAATAAATAATATTATTATTCATAATAATATTAATAAATATTAAAAAATTTAAAATAATTTATAACAAAAGAACTATCAAATATTTAGCCAAGTGCCATAAGCATAACATTCTAGGGTGATTTCACGTAAGATCGAACAAACGATGGCTGGTCGACCTCTCAAATTTATTTCAAAATTTTATATATTATTGCCTGATGAGTGGAAAGAAGAGATCCGCAATTTGTTTTGCCGCCAAAAATTTTTTCGAATCACAGGAAATCAATAATGACGCAGAGGTGGAGTGGAGCGCTCATCCGCTCTGCTGTTTGGCCAACTTTCGTTATGAATTGCACAAAATATATTAAAGTTAGGTAGCTGAAATTTATTTACCTAAATATATGCATGTTTTTGCTTCTGCTCAGGTATTTTTAGTTTTTATGCGTCGTGTAGATGTTTTTATAAAAAACCTCAAAAATGGCCTAATCGGAAAAATTTTCTTTACTTTTAAGGTCTTTGTCTCGAAAAAGCCTTGTAGCAGAGCGATAAAAATTCTGCATTACGTTCTTCTCATGCTTATCTACCAAACTGCCAAATCTTGTATTTATATAACTTTTCAGTAAAGTGATATAATCGGGCAAATTTCAAGAAAACACCGAACAATGGAAACTTCTGACGACAATTAAAAAAAAACCCCATTTTTTAAATTTCTTAAACTTTGTCCACTTATTCTCCTCCACATCAGCTTTCACAATCATTAAAAACATGTTGCATAATATCGTTGCACTAATAGTTACGGCCCCTCCAATGAGACCCTTAGGCAAGGATGGGCAATTCAGACTTCTTGCCCAGCAAGTGTATAAAATGCTGGCAGCATTGAATTTCTTTTTATTAAAAAGTTCAGCTGGTACCTAAAAAGGTGTCGCCGGCACTGAAGACGTTAATTTTGAAATTATTTGGTCACTGCAGCGGCCACGAGCGCGGAGCTACCGAGTAGGCGCGCGCGCACCCGAGATGCTCGTTGTAAGAGACGGCGCAGTGAGAGCTCGTTCTCGCGTCCTCAGACCGATTGAGTTCTAAACAGCAACACCTCTCGGGTGACTTGAACGCACGTGCACTGGAGCTTCGCTATTCTATCCGCCCTCTGTTCGCATCTCAGCTAGGCGCTGATAACATGGCGGAGATGAAGCAAGATGAAAACTCTATAAGGGAGCTATGAGCGTCGCTTCACGCACGCTTCTGCCACAGAAACTGCGCTGCGCCAGTTGCGATCAGTGGAAAGCATGAACGTGGCGCTCCAGTGGCAAAGCAAAATATGGATTGTCAAAGGAAAGAAAAGGAAAAACTATCGGTAACCGTATGCGCTTTCTATATTAGATGTCGGCAGCAGACGGCGTGAACTGGCCCGCGCGTTCGGTGCGCTGTTCACACTTCATTCGGCGCGGATAGTTCTTGTGCTTTGCTCTTACTATACTCCTCCTGTGCGTCTCATGACGAGAAAGTATAGCTCTGAATGAATTTATTGTGGAGACTACCTTTCGAAGCACAAGAAGCTTATAGGAGTACTGACACGAATTTTAAAAAAATTTCGGATTGTTGCTCTAAATAGAAAATACTGGTGTCGAGAAACGTAAAACGACTATTGTGGTGCCTGGGAATGCATCGTATATATTTTAATTAGCGCCACCTTAACAAGACACTTTCGGTTTCGATAGCGAGGGGGTGGCTTCTCTAGTGTCGTTTCATAGCAGTGTGACGTCACGGAGATACAGAAATTCGCGACGTACTAGCGGGAAATCCGTCATCTGCTCGTGGTGCAATAGACAACAATGAGTGAATTGTCGTCCAGTGACCCTGACAGTGATTTCTACGATTTAGGCTGCATGCAGGACGCAGAACTCGCGAACTCGGAGGAACTGTCTTGACTTGGCGGGATAATGTCCTTGCAGTGTGGCTGGCTTGCAAATGCTCAGCGACGAAAACTTCAAGTCAAATTAAAATATTTTATATGTGTTCTCCGACTCCAGTGTGTGGACAGCGTGGACACTGCATACCAACGAAGCAAAAAATGTCTCTTTTGCGATGTCTCAAAATCGTGTCAGTACTCCCTTAATTATTGCAAAGAAGTCAAAATTTCGCAGAGTTACCGATCTAGACATAAATGCTTTGAATGAACGTTTAACGCCCGAAAGATCAGTGACTGTCAGTGAGACGGACTACTTGTGCTACGCGTGCTTTTGCTACCACTGCAATGAAAGATCTTCACGGAACGCACAGTTTAACGATGACATTCTTATGCCCCCTGAAAAAGAAATCGACGCAATTAACCAGATCACTGCGACTACCGGTGCACGTGCGTTCAAGTCACCCGAGAGGTGTTGCTGTTTGGAACTCAATCGGTCTGAGGACGCGAAAAACGAGCTCTCACTGCGCCGTCTCTAACAACGAGCATCTCGGGTGCGCGCGCGCCTGATCGGTAGCCCCGCGCTCGTGGCCGCTGCAGTGACCAAATATTTCAAAATTAACGTCTTCAGTGCCGGCGACACCTTTTTAGGTACTTGCTGGTCCTTTTAATAAAAAGAAATTCAATCCTGCCTGCATTTTATACACTTGCTGGGCAAAGAAGTCGGAATTGCCCATCCTTGCCTAAGGGTCTCATTGGAGGCGCCGTAACTATTAGTGCAACGACATTATGCAACATGTTTTTAATGATTGTGAAAGCTGATGTGAAGGAGAATAAGTGGACAAAGTTTAAGAAATTTAAAAAATGGGTTTTTTTTAATTGTCGTCAGAAGTTTCCATTGTTCGGTGTTTTCTTGAACTTAGCCCGATCGTATCTTCTTTACTGAAAAGATATATAAATACAAGATTTGGCAGTTTGGTAGATAAGCATGCGAAGAACGTAACGCAGAATTTTTGTCGCTCTGCTACAAGGCCTTTTTGAGATAAATACCTTCAAAGTAAAGAAAATTTTGCCGATTGGGCCATTTTTGAGGTTTTTTATAAAAACATCTACACGACGCATAAAACTAAAATACCTGAGCAGAAGCAAAAACATGCATATATTTAGGTAAAGAAATTTCAGCTACCTAACTTTAATATATTTTGTGCAATTCATAACGAAAGTTGGCCAAAACAGCAGAGCGGATGAGCGCTCCACTCCACCTCTTCGTCATTATTGATTTCCTGTGGTTCGAAAAAAATTTTTGGCGGCAAAACAAATTGCGGATCTCTTCTTTCCACTCATCAGGCAATAATATATAAAATTTTGAAATAAATTTGAGAGGTCGACCAGCCATCGTTTGTTCGATCTTACGTGGAATCACCCTCAGATAGTTTACACTGGCATATATAAAATTAGCAGTATTCGTAAAAAACATTCCCTTGTGTTTTGGTTTTCGTTAGTTGTCCCCTCCTCACCCATTCGCCCTTCAATCGTACGCTGGGCGTTGATGTCTGTGGCAATAGTTTTTCGACCACTTTTCATTCCAAGTTTCGCGATCGATATAATTTGACCTTGGTTCGTGTGCCCCCTTACAAAAATAGGTTTAGACACTCTATAGACCGTCTACAAACGGGGTTGGACAATCTAAAGACTGTCTCAATCTATTCCTGTAAGGGCTTGGTGCATTCCTTAGGTGAAAATTGCGTTTCGCCCACTGCCGAAGTCACGTAGAAAGAAGCAAGTGGTTGAGATCTGATCCGTAAGGTGCCCCAAAGAGCCCGATCATATGTGTTTCTGAGGTGCAATTGATGTTGTGCTAATGTCTACAAATATATGAATCCAATTTCAAGTTACGACATACCTTCACATATATTTGACATGTCCACTCTATCATATTAGCAAGCCTAACATATTCAAACGATTATGTATTTTTTTTTTTTTTTCGTTTCGGACAACTCGGACCGTCGATTGAGAGGGTGATCTGGAAGATAGCGAAGGGTGTGACTGGTTACTCGTGGCCCTGAAAAAAATGTAGCACGTGCGCATATGTGTAAATAGAAAATACCTTGCTGAACGCCTTACGATTGACAAATTTATTTTATTGCCGCGAGCTAGAAGCGTAAAATCAATACGTGGAATGAATACATGCTTCAATCACTGCCGGAAAAACCCAACTGAAATGAACGCCTCTTGGAGGCTGCCGCCGACTTATTCTCATCACTGTGCATTCTGTTTCAGACGTCGTCGTCGCTCGCACCGCTCCGTCCCTTGTGAAAATACAAAGAAAACGTTGAAACATATTGTTGGTTAGCCGCAGGTATATCAATCTATGAGCATTTCTAAATACGATTGAACTACACCTCACAGACGTACTGTTGCATAAAACAGCGAAGAAATGTCCGTGGTTTTGTCGCGTACTTGCAGCTAGCAAGAATGTAGCTCACAAGGGTATCGCTGTTGCTGCTGGAAGCTGTTTAGATAAACGTCTTTACACCAATCGGAAGTTCAGGTTGATAACGTGCGGAACAATACGGTAACGACAGTTTACAGGTGGGAACCAAATGCTCGTACGCGAAAATCACCATTCTCACGTACGTGTTTTATAGATGACGCGCGAATTTTAGTTACTGTGGAAGGGAACTTGTGTGATATCCGTACCTGCACATGTTCACGCCTGAAATGTTTGAATATGTGGATTATTATTATTATTATTATTATTATTATTATTATTATTATTATTATTATTATTATTATTATTATTATTATTACAAACAAGTTCTCTAAATGGTAGCGAATGAACAGTTATTGTGTCGGCCATTTACTTCGGACGACTTTCGAATGATTATCTTATTTTTCTGGCCACCTAGGACAATGGTGTCCTACGTAGCATCTGTTGCATAAATATGTTATTAGTGGCATTACGGAATGTGCTGGTTTCTTTAGCTCCAACACAATTTATCGCTTTTCTATAATATATAATCGCTCCTTCAGGCTTATAGTCGCTCCTTAAATAGCAACCATTTCACACAGCCAAATTAGGTATACAGAAAAGTCCGCATTGGGCGCTATGCGCAATAATAAAGAAATATTCCAGCCACCACAGAAGCAACACAGTATTACACTAAACATTACTAATGACAGTGTAGAATGTATATTATTAGAATTAGCTACCAATACTTGCGATTTGCACGATTACCAACGGAAGCATTTTACAAGCACTTGCGCAGCGTGCTAATATAATGCGCCATGTGGTTACGAAATTGATTTATTCAAACGACCTACCTTTGTGTTGCGGGGGTTCATACGTGCCGAAACGTGAACTCTGCCCTAAATAAGGGAAAAGAGGTTTGAAAGGTATAAAACTACTCATTCAGTTTAGCATATCTTTAAAAACTTCGTACGAGTGCTAAGAGCCTTTCGTGGTATTGCGCTCTCTCCCCAACTTCTTTCATAATCCATGTTTCCCCTCACGAACGCAGTGTATCAAACAGGGCACCACAGTCTTGTTAACCAACCTGCCTTCGCTTATACTCACATTATCGTCATTCACGATGGTCAAATCTGGTGCCCGCATGACTGAGTAGGCTGAGCCTGCTTTCACAGTCGTTACAAGGTAGACCGCTATCGAGACTAAACTTTTAAGCGGTCGCGTCTGCTCGGTAACGCTCCGCAGATTACGAGCAATGTGGCTACCATTCTACGCAAAACATAATTTTTCATGTTGCACCTAGCTTTAGGAGCATGTAATTCAGGCTTCTCATAAAAATCTTCATTTTCTTTTGCTGAATATTATTAATACGTGTGCACACATTATCGTCAGAATCGGCCTAAATAATATCCAAACCATGCAACAGCATCATGCCTGTTTCAGATTAACTTGAACTCGTCAGCCGACTGAAGGTGCTCCCCCCTAGTTCAGCGACGGTGTATATTCGTCCGCTCTGGAGTCCGCATATCCAGAACCGCACTTCAATTCTGCTCACTTGTACAGACACTGAATCACCTGCGCTTTTGTGGAGTTTCCAAGTGAAACCGAGTATTGGGTTCCTGCACTACGTAAGATCCACCTTTAATAATATTCCCTCAGGTCTGAGTTGTGCCCCGCGGGACCTTGTTTTTATTAAGTGGTGTGCGCCGTCCTGTCGTACTTCAGTGGCAGTACGCAGTACAGCGTCACCCTTTAAGGCGCTTTCTGAACAGCTTACAGGTCATGGTGTAAGGGCGTCCCATAAAAGCACTACATATTAGCTAGCTCCAATGCCTGAAAGCCTTAGCGGCACATTACTAAAATGAAATTTAAGACATTTACTATTGAAAAGCTGCACAGAAGGCTGCGAGAAACCCAGATGTGATGCCGAAAGGCTAACCTCTTATTTCTGGCTTAAATATGGAGGCCCTACGTAAAGAGCAGGTAATACACAATAGATTAAATCGTTTCACTGAGGACTTCGTATCATCGGCTTTCATTTCATAAGACTATGCATTTGGGAGGTTAAAACCAAAATATTTTGGCTATTATTGCGAGCTTCAGGTCCAGACTGCAGAGGCAAAAGGGGCAGAAAGTTATAAGAGGGTAAGCGTCAAAGCTGAAACATCCAGCGATTCACTTCTGATTCAAATGTTCTATTCGTGAAGTCAGTTGGACGTCAGGTATCGTGATGCAAAGCAGATGTTTTCCTCCATTGATTTCGTTATCCAATAATGAATCCGGATTTCGGCTTTAGGACATCTTGCAATTGATTTACCTTGTCATATATGTATTTCTGCAACGATGAAAAGTCACAGCCAAGATATAGCTATTCATTATGCGCACAGTAACATTATAGTAACGCTTAGAAAATGTATCTGTACACGGGCTACAGAACGAAGCACTTTGCAGCACGTTCGCTTCACATGTTGTGTGAATGTTTCTGGCTCACTTCATATACACGGCGGCGTTCATACTGACATCTGAACGTTTATGGAGGTACGTAAACATGTCGAAGGTGTACATCTTGAGTTTTAAGTATATGCTATCACTGTAAATTCTGGTTGAGCCTTTACTTTTGAGAGCACTTTACAATGGCTATATTATGCGAAAAATCAACAAAATTAATTCCGTACACTAGCACCGTTACGTACGATGAGTTCGCCTCGAAATATTACTTATATTTTGATGATTCCGACAATAGGCATCGTGCAGAAAATATGCTAAGTGAGACGTGCGCTGTTCTTCGAAGGATCCCCGGACACCAAAATTGAAACCTCCAGGTGTTTGTGTTGTTCGGTGGCAATGTATGCGTGGGCACTTCTTGCCTATCATTAGTGGCGAGTGTGGCCCGTATGATATTTTAATTTGGCTTTAAAGTAAGCGTGAGTGCTCATCTGAGTGGGAAGCTGCTCGCGATATCGCCACTAGCATGGCGCGGATAGGGTACTCTCTGTGACGTTAAAGGGGCCA
This sequence comes from Rhipicephalus sanguineus, assembly GCF_013339695.2. Lineage (NCBI taxonomy): Eukaryota > Metazoa > Arthropoda > Arachnida > Ixodida > Ixodidae > Rhipicephalus > Rhipicephalus sanguineus. The sequence continues at coordinate 206,533,024 of NC_051179.1, forward strand.
TGGCACCCAATTCTCCATCATAATCTGTAATGTGGGTTAATGCTTCTGCATTCAAACACAAGCTGGCGAAACTTTAGCGCATTTGGTAGCGCGCGTAATCTATAATTGAGTATTTTTATAAACACGCGTGCCACCTGAGAGTAGGGCAACACTGGCGCACTCGTGAGCCCTGATGTAACAAGCAGCATCCTGTGCGAGCGTCTGCATTCCGGCAAACGATTTTGTATCGTGCACAGCTGCGCGTACAGTCGAGCTGTTTAAGTGCTTGACATTCAAACTGAACGCTTCGCAGCGGTAGAAACTTTGATAGAAGGTGACCGCTCCACTCCCTATAGCGCATGTGATCACAACACCGCTGCAAAATGGCGGTCACCGGCGGGGAAGGGGGGGGGGGTATAACCGGCGACTTTTTCTGCGCTGAAATATTCATTTAAAGCCTCTTTTTCGTACATATATATAGGAACAATAGACCCTTTATTTCTTTTTTCTTCGCTTAAAACCGCGAATTGTTGGGTGAGCGTGTCATGGCCCCTTTAAAGGAGTACAGAGAGTAGTGTCGATGTCACACACAAACTTCCCGGCCGCACACAATAGCACGAATGCCAAGCGACGGCGGCTGTTATTCCTCGCCCCCCTAGCTCGGTTGTCGCGCTGCTCTCAAGGTGCTTCTGGCAGGTTGCGTCAGTGGCGTTTCAAAAATGTACCGTTGCGAAGAATCTTTTGTTTCTGAAGGCGCACGCTATTGGCAGTCTAGTGTGTGCTTGGCAGGCGGGTGTGTCGCCTGTCGTTTGATTATAGACTGACACTCTAGGCACGTTCTCCTGCCGAAATGTCTAAGCCTAACTCATACCGAAGCACCGACGTCGTTTTATTATTTGCCGCGCGCGGGGCCCCGAATCAAAAGGAAGGAAGGAAGGAAGGAAGGAAGGAATAAAAAAGGGAGAAGGCAGGGAGGTTTAACCTACGCCGGGGGAAAGGGAAGGGGAGTGGAACGATGGCAGAGACAAAGAGAGAGGGGGGAGCGAAATAAAAGGAAATGATCAATAAATGCACGCGCCTACAACATCAGGGGGGCTTCAGCGCACGTGATGTTATGGCGTTGGCCCGCGGTGGGGCGCTGGTTTCTTATGATTTCAGGCGTTTGTTTTGAAATGACGCCGAAAATGGTCACAATTAGCGACGCTAGTGCTAATTATACGATACATTACGGTATCCACTATTCAGTTTTTAAATTACCTGACCCAAAGCGACATATTAAAGTGCAAATCTCATAAACAAAATTTTGGCGACTGTCAAGGGTCCTTTAAAGCATTGAAATTATCAGCAAACAGCGTGCGCTGCAACCCCTGCGTAAGTGTTCACATTTAGCGGCGTATAACGTTCAATTGCTTACCCTTTCAAGTGGCCCTGTGCGGCCTTCCATCATGTCCTCAGCGACCGAAAACTGCGAATAAATGTATTGTGGACACTGTTCTCATTCTATCGGAGATCTTAATGCAAGGTCTGATTTTCTTGAAAAATAAGCAAACAAAAATGTTTTCATTTGTATGGCCCAAAGCGCCATTTAAAAGCACTACTGCTCCCTTCACGCATACATGTAGTACATTCTCTAAATATCATTTGTGTTACCAGAACATCGGCTATATAAGGCCGCTACTTATCGAAACTAAAATGCTTCCAACGGCACCGCTTCTTGAGGCATGTTACGTTATGCTGACTTGACTTGATGCGAACTCTACAGAGCCTGAAGAACATGCAGCTGCCTGGAGCCTTCTTTACGATAGCCGAAAACTACTGAAGCTTTGCTTGAGGCTCGATTTATGAAATGCGTTCAATGCACAGAACGATATATTTCCATACAGTTATTTACGCAGCAAAGCGCAAGCCTCTGAAGCTAGGGATATCAACACTCGACGGATATAAGGTGGCGAGTCGGAACAAACGCAGTTGGTAGGGAAGTACATTTGTCATAGTATTGTAACTGCACTGTCAATGAGCCGGAAATCTGCTGGGGCAGGAATATATATTTCAAGCTACTATATGAAGGAAAGACGATTACTTTTAAGGGCTCGTTTCTTAGTTAGACATCAATAATAATGAGAACTAACAGACAATAATGCCAAAGAAAGTATAGGGGATGTTATTCGTTGTAATTAGGATAAAGTGTTAATAAAGTAAAGTGGACAAAAAGATAACTTGCCACCGGCAGTGCGGCAAGTTATCTTTTCGTCCTCCATTTCAGCGTAAGCCCTCCATTTCAGCGGCTCAACCACAGTAGATTACGGTGAATCTGTTAGCTTAACTTGCTCAAATATAATTTCCGTCGAGAAACATAAAGATATGTTAATTTCAAGGTGCAGTGCATTACGATGGCATACCAATGTGCAACCAGGAAACCCATGCAACTTTTTGATGGGATGACGCCGCGCTTGAGCGACTCGTGATTGAACGGCGAAATATTTCCTTCGCTCTAATCTTGGTACTTACTCGAACGCTCATTGTCATCGTTAAGACAACGGCAATCACGATTAATGGCAGAGGACGGCGCATTTCGTCGGTTCTGTCAAACTGGTAATTCTCCACAAGATCTCTGTAAAATGCATTAACATTGAAGGCATGAACAGACATGATAAGGCGTGGACAAATATTGTCGGCTCCTTATAAACACGAAAGTGAAATTACCGAGAGGAATATCACAAAATACGTCTGGGTTGCCTGGCATAATTTACATATAACTGATGTCCTGTTATATTCGCTGCCTCCAAATAAGGCGTACTGCAAACCTCAGAAACGGTCTAGAAGATTCAAGATGTTAATGTAGGACAAATTTGCAGTCCTTTCTATCCAATATGCGTCTTTATCAGGTGAAAAGATGGTAAAAACTTCCAGGGAAGTGAGTTCGTTGCATGGGTATAAATATACTCCTCATTATGACATATTGAAGTGCCCAAAGAAATATTTGGGACAATGTACGGTAGGGACGCATTATTTTCGGCAAATTTCGCACAAAGGGTTTTTGACAATGTGTGCCTGTCAAAAAAAAAAAAACAACAGCAAAGAAAGAAAAGTGTTTTGACATCTGGCTGTTCAGTAGTTCCACCACTCTGTACTTACCTCTATTCCACGCGAATACTCCACTGCCACGTTGGCCAAACCACCACCCACGCCGATAGAGCCTCCAGCTCTTACGCACAATCTTATAAGCGGTCACGTGGTGCTTCGCCACACTCGGGGGCTCGCGGCACTCTGCTCGGACACGTCTCCGACAGAGCGGTGTCACCATCTGTCACGCCTGTCCGGTTCAAAGGCCCGTTCTTTGTCCCCCCGTTTCGGCAGAAAACCCTCAATCGTGGCTTCATTAGGCTCTGCGACGTCTTGCCGACAATCAGCGAGGAAACACGACGAGGCTCCCGGACGGAGGGGAAGGGGCCGCGGCTCGTGTGGCGTCGGCAAGCCCCGCGGACTCGCACGCCTGAGGATAGCGGAGGGCAGCCAGCGGAATCGCAAGAAGTGCCTCGTTTGGGCTACCGAGTGAGGCACACAAAGAGCTCGTGTTGCTTTCGCGCGTTTTTCAATCGAAGCGCTTATTGACGCCGATGCCACAACGATGCCGTGGCCCCCTCCTGCTGTGGTCCGGGCGGATCAGAACGAATCGGTGGTCTTCGCGCAGCCCATTGATGCGGCGCAGTGCGCATTACGCTGAATAGCTGTCAGTTCTTGTGTCTGCGTGGAGCACAAAGACACGCTGCACGCAGCGTAGAAAATGCACTAACATACAAGTGCGGAAGAAGTGTTCTGGTGTTTGCAAAATGGCGCTCAAGGGACTGAACCAGAATCGCTTGCTAGGCCACTGGTTTGACAGAGGAACGGCTTATTCGTAGAAAAGAACTTAACTATTATGCCCGCGCAAGGCTTGAGGAGTGCGCACCGTGTACGTTCATTTGCGTAATACACATTGAATATACACGGTAAACACGCTAACATGTTCCCTATTTGACATTGCACAGCGCTTTTATTCGAGGCGCTTGCAAGCCAATGATTACTTCCTGTTACTTGGTCGTCAGAGGCTCTCGCCAACCTAACTTTTCTGGATACTCTCATCCATAATTGTGTGTACTGTGGAGGAAGCGCTACAGAAATGTGAAATTATTCATCCTCTGAAACCTTAAAGAAGTACACCAAAGCGTGCATACTCCAGCAACAAAGTAGCTGAGAATTTCAATGCGAACGGTTGTATACGTGATTCTATACGTTTACATACAGGATGTTACAAGAAAATTGTGACGGAAAAGCCTCAAAATCAGGAACATGTGATATTTGCTCGCTGCCTTCACAGTTGCTTTTTCTGTAGCAGCAGGCATCTTAAGATGCCTAAAGACATCATTTGAGACAGTAATTGAAAAGCTACATTATTTAACTTTTTATTCAGTGGAGTTAGGCTAGCGTCAAAGCGAAAATTGAAGTTCTTCATGCAAAGACCCATGCATAGATATAGAAAAAAAGCGGCCTCTAATATTTATTTTGCGCAATGAAATCCACCAAATTCAGCGGTGAAACCGTGACACAGAAGCACCGATGAGTGCAAAAATTGGGGACCCTTAAGTGGCGGTCCCACCCCGGCGAACCCCCCTCCGCATTTTACGCATTGTTTGCGGACGCACTGTGCTCGCTGAGCTTATGATCTCCGCTTTCTAATGACACCTGGTGTTAATGCCTGTTCGGAAGCGTTACCTAATAGCAATGAAAATAGTGTGAGCAACAAAAGGCATTTTCGTTGTACAAGCCTCCGTTGTACGGCCAGTACGGCGAAACTGTTCAACATAACAAGGCGAAATTTACCGTGCCTTTAGAAGAAGTGCTATTTAAGGTTTCTATGAAGAGATATTAGCCATAAAATATTAGTATTTTATTTACGCTCCAATGAAAATGGGCAAAATATTAAAAGTTTTTGTGAGAATATCTTTTTTTACTTTTCAGAGCAGAACAATAATGTTTAGTGGCTACGTAGACTACATTACACTTATTTTCCATGCAAAGTTGCTTTGTGTTCTGACGAAAACTTGATGAATTATTATTGTGTCAATGCGGCAGTTTATGGCTGCACTTGGTCACGCATTACCGATGAAGCGACAAAACTATACAAGCTGATACTGTGAACTTCTACATAATGAAGAAGCAAGGCCCTTTTGTATGATTCTATGAAGAGAAAATTCCTTTATCTTTATTAGGGAACCTGCAAGACAGCAGTGAATTTACGTAATTTTCCTGCTGACCAGTCCCGTAGAAACTCGCTTTTTTTTTCTTTTAGACGCTAATTGCCAACGAGTATTGCACATTAGTAGATGCATATTGTGTCTTTTATCTACTTGTGCTCACTAACTTGACCACTCAGTGCTTCAAACAAAATATTTTCAATGAATCATAAGTCTCACAGGCGTTTTTTGGTGGTAGCTCCATCTATGAAATGAAACATCAAGTTGCTTTATGCGAGTTCAAGCGTTCCCCAAAAGTGGCGCAATTAAACATAATAAAACGGGTAGAACAGGCATGAATTATATCTCCAGGCCTCATAGTTTGCTTCACTAGCTAAGTCTAGTCGCCGCGCGTAACAAACACCAACCGTAAAAGGAGGAGGGCTTAGTGATAAACCCTTTCCACTCGCCCCACGTCAGCAGGTGGGGCGGTCTCATCAAGCGGCAAATGGTTTCGGTATGCAGGAAGATTGCGCGTTCGTCACGCGTTCTTAGAACCAGTGTTCCCCGGCACGTCTTTAGTAATGTGCATCTCTTTGTGGTTCAGCTGCTTGTGTTTTGCGCGTTCCTTTGAGTGTTTTCGTGCCTGTGAGGTTCGAAATTGTGAAAGGAAGGACGCTGACATGCCGTGTGAATGATACGTATGTAGCGCCGCTTCAAAGGGACACGATGGTGAACGTATGAAAGCTTGTCATTGCCGGAATTTTCAAAGTATGCCTGTCGAGCACTGTGCCGACAACTTCCACTGACCAGTAGTGGTAAGTTGTACCCAATCAGGTAATTACGTCCTAGTTGCAACGATGCGACAGAAGCGAGACTTTGTTGAAGATGCAGAACGTTCTAGTCAACGTGGCAGAATATTCAATGTACGGGACCCTGGAAAAGTTATATTGTGCTTTGTGAAAAGACGCACTCACTTCGGATAAGACGATCACTGTCTTTGCCACTAATGAGGGCTACGGTGTCAGGAAACAGTTCGACTAAGGAGGACTACTCTACCTAGTGATAACGCTGTTGCGCACTGCTACTTTGTCGTAAAGCGGCTTGCTGCGTAGCCGGAACTACTACTAATGATCGGATAACAACTAGTTCGTAGCAAAGTACAAGGCGGACAGTGCAATGTCTGGTCAACGAAGAATAACCTGACTAGACGCACGTGAGAGTGGCCACATGAACAAAATAGTGCCGATACATATGCTACTGACGAACATTTTGTTGAAAAACTTTTGCGGCAACCTAAATGGAAAACTTGTCGATGGTGCCTGTAAGTCAAAATAAAGGAAAACCACAGCTTTCCACAACAAGTAAGTGTTTTCATGCTTTTATAGAACAAGCATAAATAAATACTGGATTCTGTAAAAGCCTACATGACCGGTCATGTAAGCCCCCAAGGCGACCCTGTCCAGCTCTGACCCAGTGCAGCAACAAGCCCTGGTCGACCGTCGTGCCCGGGCGGCGGCAAGAGCCAATGGTCTTCCGGACTAGGAGGCCCACCCCCAATACCGATTTATTTCTACCAATAAATGTTGTATTCTCTCCCTCCCAAGGGGGGAGGGGGGCGCCCAGCCCCCTCGTGTGCACGCCTACGCTGGCCGATGTACCTATACTCAGTTTCATACAATCTATAAGGCACCGTTCAGTCGAGTTTGCCAGTCTGACTGCAGCGCCAGAATACATAGCCTAGCGGATAAAGAAAGCAACCTTGAGACGGCCTCAATGAAATTGGAACGCGACGCGCGCGTTTCGCGCCCTGCATCTGTCGGCGGATTGTGGCCGGGATTCATGGGGGACGCGAGCACGCGTCTATTTTCTGCGTGCCCCTAACGGTGAATGTCGAAGACTTTGAGACGGGGCAGTGTGAGCAACGCAGCTCCATCTGGTCAGTGTGGGTGCAAGAAGTTCAGTCAGCAGTATGTGTGACTACGCGCGTCTTGCGCCTGGCTTTCATCGTTGTAAACGCTCGTGCGATGAGACGACCACGAACGCGCCTGCACAGCGTCGCGAAAGGTTACAAATTAGAACAAAGAGACGAAAATAACGGGGTGTCTAGCCCTCCAACGCACAAACCATCTTAGTTTATTACTGTTCCCAAGAGAAAAAAAAATCATGCCTCACATGGAAAAATCATTGTCTTCTTCCTCACGCAAACGCATTCATTGTCAGACGTCTCGCTGGTAGAAGCATGTGTTCTAGGAGGTTCTAACTCCGGTAATTAGTGGTAGTCATGTATTCAACTTATCATCAAGATGTACTTTATTTGGTAACCGTTTATTGCAGTTTGAAAGGATGAAATTTCGCAGATAACTCTCGAATTATAACTTGCTGAAATCTGTCGGACCATTTTTTCCTCCTCCAATTGTAATAAGCAAAAGCACGCCCCCCCCCCCCCCCCCACACACACACACAACAGACATGCGCTCGCGCGAGGCTATAAAATCACTAAATCACGGCACGGTCGCTAAAATGAACCAAAATGATTGTTTTAGTAGCGGCCGTGCAATTCCACTGAAACGCTGCGAAGCGTTTGATTGATGTTTTGTTCAATACTATTTCACTGAGGCATATTATATTATGTGAGTGAGTGCGTTAGTGAGAGCGTAGCGCGTGCGTGTGGGTGAGAGCGTGCGTGTGTGAGTGCACGCTTTTGTACGCACTAGTGTGCGTGTGTGTGCGTGTTTTTTTTTCTTTTGTTCTCAAGCGATTATATTTAGACGCTGCGCTGTCCTTTCTCAAGGGCTGCAATAGGAAGCGAGCGTTTGTCCTTACAAACTGGGGCACTTATCGTCATGTCGTTGAAACGACGCCAACAGTTGGCCCCGATTGTAGGTGAAAGACGCCGTCCGCGTTTCTACTACTCCTTGCTTTTTGTCGGCCGATTTCCGTCACCTAGCGCGACATATAACATATAAAACACGCGCGAGGCGACGCTCACCATACTTGCGCGCGCAATTTTCTCGCTTTCTGCAAACGTGGATGAGTGGCGTCGTCTGTTGTCGTTTTTCGAACTATTGGCAAGATGGTGGTAGTGGAACCGCCACCTTAAGCTTCGCCTTTAAGAGTTGAACGCGATAGCGAAATCCGGCCCCTAGTGCGCACTTCAACCACTCAGTGCATACTTATTAATGTGTATTGTTACACGCACAGACACACACGCGCGCGTGCGTGCGAATGGTACAGGTCTTTGATCTAAAGCAAAAATCGCATGGCCTCCAAGATATACGTCGCGCGCTCGCAATCTCGGAGGCCATAAAGAGTCTCACAATGCCTCACAGATGGCAGCAGATTATCTAGAGTTTGCTGTTTGCTTGATCAACGCCTGCGCAAGCCGGCGTTGGCTTGATATGTTTTCCGCTAGATGGACATGGTTGTCCATTTTTGTTTGAAAGTTCGTGTGTTTTTTTAGCGGCGATGGCTGCACGTAGTTTGATGGCCTCCCAAATGCGCCTAGAAATCGTCGAATGGGCTGCTTTTCGTCGTGACACCTGCCGAAGAAAATGCATTAGGAGACTCCTTCCACGACATGACATTTATGTAGTGTTTTTTTTCCGAAGAAGCTGCAAGTAACATCGTGGCTTTCTGGTAGGACACCTGCTTGCCACGCCAACGGCCCGGGTTCGATTCTCAATTGGACGGAAGATTTTATTGTTTATTTTATTTGCTTCTTTCTCGATTTTTCGCTCACAACCAATGGTGCCGACGGCGGAATTTCTGCGACACGAGCTCTCAACGCTATCGCGTTAAAATCAGAGGACCCAAATTGTTCAAGACAACAGAGGTGTAGTTCTTCCGCGCTCGTTAACGTATGTGCGCCATGCGTGCCAGAACTGCAAGCGCAGCCCACACACCACCCACACAACGAAGTCGGTTGATGGTTGCTATAACGGCGCTCCCTCATTATGGATGTCTCAGAAGAATGTGGTAGTTGCGCTCTTCCGCGTTTAGGTCTCGCCGCTGAATTAGCTGGAATTTCATCACTTCGCAGTTATTACTAAAGGCCGCTTGATGGCTCCAAGTTGCAATTCTTCCTGGTTCGCACGAAGGACTTCAAATCGTTCATTTGACATAGCCGCCTAACTACATTAATTAAAAAGTTCATTGATTGAACTTTCTGATTTGCTGCTTCAAATGATACCTTTAGCCATCTTAGGATGTCTGCGGCTACAGAAGTAATATATCAGATGCCATTGATTAAATGTCGTATTTCCCAGATTTTTTAGGATTTTCTGACACATTTCCTGAAGCACTGTATAACGCCTGACTGTGTAAGCATATAGACTCCTTTTCTGCACGCGGAGTCGTGCATTACGTCAACCTCTTTCAATCTCGCTGCCCAGTTCAGTTCTCTTAGCGGGACCATGTATACTATTCCTTAAGCATGTAAGCGCGATGATGAAATATTTCGGTAGGCACAAAAATCTGATACGCATGCACATAGAAAAAAAAAAGACTGTACGAGCGCAAATTTCCACGTTTCAGTCACTTTGTAATTGCCTTGAATTTGGCCCAGCAAAAAAATGCTTCTGTGCAATCTATGCAATATTGCAATGGCCCTCTGCACAACGAGAGCGTGCACTAGGAAAAAAACTGTAATACATGTGCAATACGGCCACTGAAGACGGCATTACGTCCTAATGCCTTAGGATGTAATGCCATTTGCCCGGTACAACACGGTAAATCAAATGGCATTCGCCTTAGTGCCATTCGTCGCCTAATGCCTTGCCTAGAACCCATTCAACTGAAAAACGCGTACTCTCGACACCAAAGCTTATTCACTGCAGTTCACATAAAACATTTGAAATAGCATCTATCGTGTCAAAAATATTCTATACATGACTTTTAACAAATCGCATGTTATTTTCAATCAACTATAGCAAAATTATACATCAGAATTTCAAAGCTTCGACATGACATGTGGGATTCCGGGCTTCGGATTAAACATGCAATGACCTAAGTCGCTGAGATCAGTAGCAATGTTGTAAAATAAGGAAGCTAAAGCTAGTGCCATCATATTACGCTTACTTCTGCATTTCACTATCCCTGATCGCAGATTACAATTGTTAAAGTGCGTGTTTATATTTTATTATTACCCTAAATTGTTCATTTCAAAAGTCGCTGTTATCGACATCATCTGGTCAAATGTCATTAAATTTGGACGGGTGGCAGCTCCGCCGAAAGAGAGGAAGGAGTGAAGGAAGAAACAAGCCGAAAGACAGGGATGTTCGCCAGTTCTTAGACTGGCTGGCTACCGGGCTAAAAATGATAGAAGAGAGGCATTACAAAAAAAAAAAAAGAGGAGAGCAAGAAGGAAAAGAGAAAAAAATGAAAAATGAGAATACGACACTGCTTAGAGTCTGCTCTAAGACCAGTTGTCAGCGAGAAGCACAGTAATCCTTTCAAAGCCTTCTTTGCTGACGACGGACTCGGCGAAGGCCCCAAATCCTTTGTTCCGACAAAGAGCGGTTATCAGTTTATCTAGCGCATACGAAAGTTCTTGTCTTGGCGCACTGAAACGCAGACACTACACAGAAGATGGGAGATCGTTTCTTCGCAGTTGCAGTTATTGCATGTAGAGTCGCTGGCCATTGAAATCAGACAGGAGCAGGCATTCGTGAGTGCCACGCCGAAGAAAATGTCGTTCAGGTACTTAATTAATGCCTTAATACTGAATGTCATTTCTTGTGACCGCGTGGAGCGAGTATAATACATACTGTTTTTCTTGTGTTCATCCTAAAGAAGTAGTCGTGTGTTTGTGGCACAAGTGTCTAGAGTAGAACAGGGTGTTAAACTCGCCGTACCTACAAGCCCGCAGCCACGAAATTTAGTCCCGCAGGGCCCAGGTCAATGAACGTCCCATATCCCCTTTCTCGTGGCCTTTCCCATATCCCCTATATGTGTCGTTTCTGAAGGACGGCACTTGGCGTCGGGATTCGAGAAGCATGCCGATACCAATCTCCGGAAGGATTGATGTCTGGTCGCCGATTCTAAAATATAGTGGTTTTCTTCTGTGGTCCTGTTTTTTTTAAACGTGGTGACCGCATGAGGTGCTTCACAAGACAATGCTTGAATCCAGTCACGTCTGTTAGCCTACTTAAACAAGCGTTAATAATCGCAATAGGCGAGAAAACCGCGCGGACGGCCGGCCGGCGTGCTTCCATGGCGAGACTTGAGAGACGCAAGCGCCGGCGAAGAGGGTCGAACATTCGACTGGTCACGTGGTACCGCAGGTGCAAGGCGCTGAGCGAGCGCAGCTGTGACGCCTCTCCGCAGTGTACCACGCGGCGGATGTCCCGCCTGCTACGCCTGCGCTCCGGCGGCTCAAAGTCCTTGCGACGCGCGATAGAGTTTACGCAGCGCATAGAGTTGTCGCTATAATTTTTGCGAGCACCATTTATCGAAGTCACAAAACTTCATTGCTTGTGAAACACAAACTGCTCAAGTTATAAACGCGGTGGCTTGATGCCTTCCAAATGTTAGCTGCGACGCGGGAATAATAATCTGCATTAAATTCTTGCGCGGATGATCGTCATGGTCCATCACAGGTGTTCATACGTCAGCATCGACCGGAGCGCCGACTTGCTCACCTTCAGCACGGGCAACAATTGTTTGTACAAGTATGTACTTCCCGAACATGGCGGTTATCCTAGCAGCTTGTAGATGTAGCGCCGGGAAGCAAGCATCGTGAAGAAGCTTGTAAGTCTGGCACTCATCCGACGTCCTGCAACTGCTTGCTTCAGCGGTGTGTTAGCCTGCAACTCAAGTTCCATCTGTAGCTCGCGCACGGCGTTATCCGCTCTCACCGAAAAGGGCAAATGGAAAATTCGAAAATCATCGGCGAGGCTGGTGGTGTCCTGAAAGGGCTTTTCGAATTCTCTTAGATCACGCAGGAGGTCACAGAAGTTATCGCAGGATTATTTACCCACGTTCTCCAGCGACTTGAGCGTTAGAACATGATGAAACATCTCAACTCTCATCTGACGCTCCCAAGCTGCAACTTGGTTTGGGGCTTGGGCTGTCATGATGTGATCTATGGACGCGCTGAACACATTTGACTAATTCAGCAAGGAACGCCGACACACTGTTAGAGGCACTGCCAGTTCCTATTTCGACGAACTCGCGCAAATTGAAGATTGCCATCGGTGGAGGAGGTGGGCGCGTCTCCTATCACTACACCGACACCTGTTGGCGTTAGTCCGACGTTATCGACCGTCAAGCGAGACCGCCTTCTTGCGCTGATCAACAGGTTCCACGGCTTCTTCTCATCCACTTCAAGAGTTGTCAAACGCCGCTCACAAAGCACCGCATCATCACAGATTCTGACGCCAGACCCATCAGGCAAAATCCTTATCGTGTTGCCCCAGAAGGAGCGTGAGGAAAGTCACAGCAAGTGAAAACGATGCTGGAAGATGGCGTTATTGGGCCATCTAACAGCCCTTCGCATCGCCTGTAGTACTCGTAAAAAAAACACACAGCTTGCGTTTCTGCTCTCGTCTGCGTCGACTGACGAGCTCAACCAGATCACAAAGAAGGATGTTTATATCGCTGCCGTGTATTGATGATTCCCTGGATAGGCTACGAAACGCACGCTACTTTTCGTCCAATGGACTTGAAAAGCGGCTACTGGCAATTGACGTGGATGAAGAGACCGTGAGAAGACCGCCTTTGG
>NC_051179.1:206546038-206567942 GCF_013339695.2 Rhipicephalus sanguineus
GGCAGTAAGTTTGCAAAATCTACACAATAAGTAGTTCACACGGACATAATGAAGGCTCACAACAAAAGAAACAATGCAAACAGGCATGATAAGGAACCAAGTTCTTGCCGTTATCATGTAAAAGACAACTTGCGAAATAGTACCTTTTGTAACACGTTAGTTGGCGACGAACTTGCAGTACAAGATCATGTGAGCCTCTTTTAAACAACAAGCGAAATTATTTTAAGCTCCTTTGCGTTGGTGCCACTCGCCTCTTTTCCTACGTCGTCTTCTCCAACCAAAGGAAATGTAGGACCGACTACACGCGCGGATGCACGCTTCACGCTCAAAGTTGATGCAAATGCCCGTGAAATAATGGCTCAAAGACAAAAACATATTTATACCGTGGGCGACAAACTATTTCCCGTGAATTGCAACCACTAGTATTGTGTATCAATTAAACATGTGTGACCAGTTTACCTATCTAATCTCGATACATATAGGTTCTGTCTATTTATTTATTTATTTTTTGACGTCACATGGGGATGTCAAGTCATAAAAATTTTTGCATCACTCGTGATGACGCCCACGCCGCGGGACGCGAACGCCGACGATCTATTTTTGCGTTTGATGAAGCAGCTGACGCTTTCGTCGTAAAATTGCCGGATATAAGGTGATTCTCATCTTGAACATTTTCAGCCTTATTTACCTAATAGACTCCAAATTAGCAGAAGCTCTCAATGCATTCACCCTCTCTCTTTAGTCAATTATCTAATGCCATGCCATCACATCCCTCAATTTTTATAATTTCCCTGCCTATAACTGTCAGTACAATCAAATACTCCCTCAAATCATGATCTCTTCCAAACATACCTTCCGGCATATGTGACTTGATCATATCCAAAGCCGTTGTCATTCTTAGTAATTTTCTTCTAGTTCCTGTTTGTCTGTTCTGTCATTCTCAAATTTTTTGTGTCAATATGCCTCTTGCTGAGCAATTCTTATTTTGCTGAAATTCTGCTGAATAACATACGGTTGCTGATTCATTCTTAGTTCATATCCATTGATCATGGCTAAGAGGTAGGGAAGAACATTTGGAGTAAAGCAAAGTCAAAGCACGTCATTTTCTCCTTCATTTATTCCGCCGTTTTCTATGTCATTTTCTATATGTGTTTTGTGTGCTGTTACAATGATGAATTTTAAGCGGCTCGCCCAGTTTATAGTTATGCACGTCTTTCTGCTTCGTCATGTTAAAAGTTGATGGCACATTCCTATTATTGTGATTTCTGCTTTAAGCTCACAGTTTAGTTTTATCACGAGAAAAATCACGCTAAGGCGGGATGATGAGCGTATAATGAGTAGCGGTCGTAGGCGTATATCTCTAGGGCCGACAAACGCTTGAATATAGCTTGCTGCGTCATAGGAGTAAATATGTAATGTTTGTTACATTGTTCTAGAAAGCCAATCCTCACCGGCATCTAATTGCAATTCAGTTCTAATCATTCAGCTGGCCACACAGCTTCCGTTTGGGCTCCGTCCTTTCTCTTGCAAGAGTAATTTGCACGTCAGAAGAGGAGAAAAGAAGAGTCATCGCCGAGCTAATAGAAGCGGTTCATCATCATCACCCTGTCTACGCCCACTGCAGAGCAAAGACCTCTCCCATGTTCCGCCAATCAACCTGGTCCTGTGGTTTCTGCTGCCATGTTATACCTGCAAACTTCTTAGTCTCATGTACCCACCTAATTTTCTGTATACTCCTCACGCGTTTGCCATCTCGTGGGATCCATTCAGTTACCCTTAATGACCACCGGTTATCCTGCCGACGTGCTAAGTGCCCGGCCCACATCCATTTCTTCTTCTTGATTTCAACTATGATATCCTTAACCCCCGTTTGTTCCCTGACCCGCTCTGCTCACTTCCTGTCTCCTAAGGTTACACCTATCATTTTCCTTTCCATCGCTCACTGCGTCGTCCTCAATTTAAGTTGAACCCTCTTTGTAAGTCTCCAGGTTTCTGCTCCATAGGTAAGTACCGGTAAGATGCAGCTGTTATATACCTTCCTCTTGAGAGATAGTGGTAGACTACCATTCATGATTTGATAATGCTTGCCGAATAAGCCCCATCCCATCCTTACTCTTCTGGTTATTTGCCTCTCATGGTTCGGCTCCGCGGTTACTACCCGTCCTAAGTTGACGTATTCCCTTACACCTTCCAGTGTCTCGCCACCTATCGCGAAGCGCTGTTCTCGGCCAAGATTGTTTCACATTATTTTAGTTTTATGCATATTAATTTTAAGACCTACTCTTCTACTTCCCGTATCTAGTTCAGTAATCATGAGCTGTAATTCGTCTCCCGCGTTACTCATCAATGCAATGTCATCTGCGAATCGCAGGTTACTGAGATACTCTCCATTAACTCTTATAACTCCTTAGCTCTTAGAAGCGGTTAGGCACTACTATAACCACGCGATGTTGTCCTGAGATTACTGCGGTATAGGGTATTTTTCCAAAGCATTTCTAAGCACGTGCCTGGCACTGTGGCAGTTTACGCGATTGCCAAGCAGAATGCCTGGGTTCGATTCCGGTTAGAAGCCTAATTTCTATATTTTTTTCGTGAGCCTTTCTGCGGCATGGGCTCCTTAGCTCTATCGTATGAACATTTCCAAATTCTGTTCTTTCTGTCGCTGGTTCATATAGAATGCAAATCATGTGTGGCGCATACCCGGATTTCATGGGCTGTGACAGGCGGGCATGCGCTAGACGTGACCGAGGCAAAGGGTTTCATGACATACGCGACGCGCGTATCCGGCTGGAACCATAATTTATATATTTTTGTTGCATCAGCCTTTCTGCTACAGGGGCTCCTAACACTCCCGTGTGAACATTTCCAAAGTCTATTCTTGCCGTCGCTGGTGCATACAGACTAAATCACATGTGGCGCATACCCGGATTTCATGGGCTATGATAGGCGCTACACGTGACTGAGGCAAAGGTTGCCTGACATACGCGACGTGCATATCATGATATTCATTTCGTGATCTGAATGTCATGTTCATCATACGCTAATGTCCACCTGTGCTAACCTTGACCTAAACCAAGTTGAATAGACGACCACGGAAGCGCCAAGGCGTAGGCGGCTTAATAGGTAGATAAAAAATGTGAAATTGCCTTTGGTTGGGAAAGAAATGCTTCGCATTTATTAGTTAGATGTGATTATGATTGATATTTAACGCTGTTAATTATAAATAATTAATTGGTAACACACGTACAAAGACTGAGTCATCGATACTTCTCACTTGAGTGATTTAAGCGAGTGAAAGCGCATTGTTCGTTTGTTAAATTTTAAGTGCTTTCCTATTGAGCCGATGTTCACACGTGCTAACAATGAGTCGTCGATATTATGCCCCTCGAGTGATTTAGGCGGGTGAAGGTCCATTTTTCTTGTAGAAAGGTTCAAGTTCTCCCCTGTGGAGTTTCACATAGTCCATAAAAGTGGTTCTCGAACCCATGAAGTTTATAGCAGTAAATCAACTTGTCGCATTGTGAGATAATGACGACCAGATTATATAGGCAAAGTGAATTAACGTTTATAGAAGCATTGCACTGTAACACATGTTTAAATGTAATTTCCCATTGAGTGACGTAGCCGTTCAGCAGCAAACACATTAGAGGGCGCTAATTGTCAATGTCCCGAATACCATGACATTAGCAAACCTATAGGCAAGCCAGTAACCTGATGTACTCTCACCTGGTGCATCAGGGGCATTACAATCCGTACCAAGCTCTCAACCACAGAATTATATCAGGTCAGCGTCTATCGAACCTCCCGTCTCCACCGTATGATCGCATCCGAAATGAGGGGCGCTAAAACAGGCTCAGGATATAGAAATGGAACTGTGTACATTAACAAAACAAAAATCAAGTTTTGTGCAGTATTTAAAAGACGGGGATATGCAGAACGTCCCAATGGGGTTGCAAAGTTACAGATCTTTTGGCTGAGCCGAAGAGGAGACCAGGGCATGAACCACGCTGGCAAAAATAAACATAGTATGCGTACAACACAACACAGGTACAGCGCACAGAAAATATCTATTGGAACTTATCCCACAAAAAAGAGAGGATAAAGCCTATTTATTTTCAACGATTTTAGCAGTGCCAAGCAACATAAGCACAAATTACAGAGCCTGCTCCCAAACGCACTCAAACTAGCTGGGAAAATGTGGTACTCATAGGAGGAGACCTTAATGCCTTACACACTACGTGGCAATATCTATATACGATATCGAAAGGAATGAAAAATTCGTAAACAGGGGTTGCGCTGGAGCCCACGTTTCGATAAGTGGACTTGTCCTCTCGATTGCTGCAACTGCTTTCCTCAGCACTTGTGTGTACATTACTCGCACCTTCTCATAAACAAAGGAGGAGGAGAGGTCAACTAAGGAAGCGGGGGTGGGGTAGAAGGAGAGGCCGCCGTGATGGGTGAGTCAAAGGGACAGAGGTATTTCATGACAAAAAAACGGGAGGAATGGGGGTAGGTGGACGTTTCAGTGAATTATGGCCGTCAGAAGCAAGCAGAATTTGACAATGGCAGGTTACAAATCGCCAGAAGAGAGGCTTAACTCAGATTGGTCTTCTTTGTGTATGTGCCGTACCGGATGGATTCAAAAGCCCCCAAAAAACGTTTATACCTGCTGGCTGTTGTGTATTATTCTTGTGAATAAGGTATGACTGCGTATATTTTCTGTCTCCTGGGGACCGGGGCAGATCGCCGCTAGGGGTTCGAAGACAGCGGACGCACTTCTTATTAGCTCCGCCAAGTTTCAATGATAGCGGCGAAAATACGCACTTCTGGAGGGTGAAATTATCACCAACGATCTAGGAAGGTCAACGAACCTCACCAACACCTACAGTTTATTCAGGTGAGCCATTTTTGGCCGCTAAAGCTACTTTTTGTTGGTGCCACACCGACGGCAGTGCTAACCCCAACGCACGACTAGGCGACGCCGTTACTCCCGCCGCAACCGTGGCCGGAGCTCAAGCCTCAACGAGGGGAGTGCACGTCCCCTGACTCGCCTCGCATCTTTACGTGATGGAGGTTGAACAAGTGGAAGGAGAAGACATCTCTGCAAACGAAATTCAAGAAGAACAAGGCTGGAAAACGATACATGCACGTAACAAGAAGAACCGGCGTCCGACGCGGACATTAAACCAGAGAGGCAAGGGGACGCCAGGTCAGCAGACGCGGATGACCTTAAAAGACGAGCGTCTAGGAACATACAGAGGATGAACGCGGCACCCAAGAAGCCACACTTGCCAAAAGAAGACATCAAGGTCATTATCCGACCGAAGGACGGCTTTACACAGCTGGATACAGCGTTGCCCAGATAGGCGACTGCATACTGAGAGCAACTGGGCTGAAGCCCGAAGAAGTGGTGAAGGACTCCATTCGCATCAACGAGAGGCAGAACATCGTTGTAGTGAGTACGCCCGTGCTCGAAAGAGCAGATAAATACTGTGTGATGAAAGACTTCCGCATGGGAGACAGAACATATGAAGTCACCGCGTACATGACGGCGCCGGAAGATACATCGAAAGGAATCATCCGAGGGATACCGGACTACGATACCCCCGAAGACATTGAAAAGAGCCTCGTAAACGAGATGAACCCCGGCATATTACACGCCAGAGAATGGGTCGCACCAATCACGCGATCATTGTGTTCCAGGGCACGTACGTACCGCGCTACGTGTACTACAGGAGCTGTGAGTACCGATGCGTACTGTACAAGAAGCAATATGAAACGTTTTACGCGTGCGGAGGACTAGGACACAGATCGGACGTCTGCCCACAGCCACAAGTGAAAAGGTGTCGTGGATGTGGCAGCGCCGAGCCCACCGCCGATCATCGATGTGAGCCTAAGTGTCTCCTCTGCGGCAGGGACCATCCGACTGGCGACAGGAAAATGCAAGGCCAGGTTTAAGACCCGTACTTGGTTAAGAAGCGACAATGGGAGAGAAAGCTACAAGAAAACGCCTCGAGCGAACGACGCACGGAGAACGAAAAGCGCGTCGACGACACCGCAGCGTTGAACGACGGACGCGAGCATCGGTCTTGCTCGCGTTCCCGCTCCCACACCCGCTCCCGGTCGAGAACCCGCAAGCAGGGTGACTCATCCCAGCCGAGGGCCAGTTCCGGACCCAGAGCCCGGAGCAAGTCGACCTCCAGGACTGGCAACACACCGATGCAGAAAGAGGGAGGACAGGCCGGCAGCGGACACCCCGGACTGTTCGAGGTGAGCTGGGCAGATACCGTCTCCGGCGGACGCGCGAAGGTCGAGGCTGCTCCCTCCAACGCCAATCCGAGACTAACAAAAGAGTTAGCGCAGATTAAGCAAATGCTTATGCAGCTTACTAAAGACAATGCTAAACTTAGGGACGAGAATAACGTTCTTAAAGAAGAAAACGCTAGACTGAAAAGCGCAGGCAAAGTCACCACACACGTTAGCACAAATCGCCGAAGTTACAGGGGAAATAATCGAAGTGGGGAAGAGGAGACTGTACCCACAAAACGAAGGGCTATAGAAGTAGATCCGAACTGCAGTGAAAAAGAGAACACATAGGCCAGAGAGTAAGACAAAAAGACTGCAGGAAGAGCTAGAACTTCGAATGGAAGAAGATAAGAAAGGATTTGAAAAGAAACTGGAGGACATGTTCGGTCAGATGACTAAATTAATGCAACAGCAGTTCGCCACAATGCAACAGCAGATACAGCAGCAGTTAGGCACCATGCAAGCGCGCGTGGGGGAGCTTGAAGCGAAGTTATCGATGGCAGTCAGTCTGCCTACCAGAGGCTCGCAAGCAAGCAGTTGCGGTCCCATTAAAATGACTGCAAAACCTTACAGCAGGCCTGCGGTAACAGAGACGACCGAGATCGCCGGAAAACCGTAATACCACCATGGATAGACACAACACGTACACTATCTGGCAGTGGAATTGCAGAGGGTACACTAGGAAAAGATGTCATTTACAGCAATACCTGATCAACAAAGAAAATCCAGACATTATAATATTACAAGAAACTAACGGGAAGGCAAAATTATCGGGCTACAGGCCCTACAGTGACGCCACGGGGGAAGCATCGGCCGTTACCACACTGGTCAGACGAAGGTCTAACGGCCCGTCCAACACGATACAGAAATTAAGGAATCGAGCACATTTTATTAGAATTCATACCAACTCGGAAGGTCGCTAGCAGCCTTTTTGTTCTCAACGTCTACAGCAGTCCGCGACGCAAACAAAATTCGGCACGCTAATTCGGAAAACGATCGCCATAGCGGGCAAACGGGCGATCCTCATTGCTGGGGACTTTAACGCTCAACACACCGCGTGGGGCTACAAATTCGAAAACGTCAAAGGTAGGAACCTGTGGCTCGACGCGCAGCAAGAAGGGCTGACCCTCATTACCGATCCCTCCTTCCCAACGCTGCGAGGTAACAGCGTTAGCGTAGATACCACACCAGACTTAACTTTTACGAAAAAACATTGCCGATTCACATTGGATGAACACGCAGCAGGATCTGGGTAGTGATCATATCATAATAGAGATTAAAGTCAGGGCGGGACCATGCAAGACTAGAGGTAACAGGTCAATTGGTCGAGTGGGACAAGTTCAGAAACATTAGAGAGTCGAAAGAATCGGAGGAAGCAATTGACGATATTGGCGAATGGACCGACTCGTTGAACGGGACGTTGCCGCGGCGACGCGATTGGTCCCGCCGGAGGCGGAACTCGAAGTCGTAGATAGCAGACTCCTACACATGTGGGAGGCCAAGCGTAGTTTGCAAGAAAGATGGAAAAGGCAAAGGCACAACAGATCGCTTAGAAAGAAGATAGCAAAGCTAAACAGGGATATTGAGAGTCACGCGCAGCAGCTGTGTAAGCAACAGTGGGAAAGTACCTGCAGTAAAATGGAGAACCAGCTAGGGTTCGCCAAGACGTGGAACTTGCTTAGGTACCTGTTAGATCCGGAGGAGACGAAAACCGCATACAGACAGAACGTCAACAGAATTATACATGCGTACAAAGGCTCCGAACAGGACATCTTACGGGAGATCACGGAACGGTACATTAGTTCTGCCCAATCGGACACGCATCCTGATTACGGAGGCGCAGTCAACGAAGACCTAGACAGAGCGATCGGCGAGTCAGAGATCAGGGCAGTGTTACAGAAGCTAAACACCGAATCGGCGCCCAGGCCCGACGGTATCACAAACAAAACACTCAGGAATCTCGACGATAAATCGATAACGAAACTCACGGAGTACGTCAACGCGTGCTGGGAAACCGGGCGGCTACCACAACAATGGAAGACTGCGCACATCGTGCTGATACCGAAGCCGGGTAAGCGACTGCAGCTAGAGAACCTCAGACCGATCTCGCTGACTTCATGCCTGGGAAAGGTATTGGAGCACGTGGTCCTCACAAGGCTGACCAACTACCTCGAGGACCGCAACCTGCTTCCCCACACGATGTTGGGGTTCAGGCGAAACCTCTCTACGCAGGACGCGATGCTACAGATAAAACACCAGGTGATTGATAGCCCAACCAGGTCCACCAAGGCCATACTTGGCCTGGACCTGAAGAAGGCCTTTGATAACGTAACGCACGCAACCGTACTGGCCAAACTGCAGGAACTCGGCCTCGGCGAACGAACGTACAACTACGTTCGAGATTTTCTCACGAATAGAAAGGCCAAGCTCACTTTCGGGGAGCTTACTTCCGAGGAAATAGAGTTGGGTAGCGCCGGTACACCACAGGGATCGGTCATATCGCCCATGCTTTTTAACATAGCTCTCGTGGGGTTGCCAGCCAAGCTACAACAAAGCTACAAGGGCTCAATCACAGCCTTTACGCCGACGACATTACGTTGTGGGTTACGGAGGGCTGCGACGGGCACATAGAACAGACGTTACAGCGTGCGATCGAGACTGTTGAGCAATACTTAAAGAACACCGGCCTGAGCTGCTCAGCGGAAAAATCCGAACTTTTAGTTTACAAACCCACGCGAAGAGGCCGCAAACCGAACGGCTCGATGAATGATAAGGATCCCAGTAGCGACATACGACTAAGCACGTCCGATGGGCGACCCGTGCCCAGGGTAGATAACATACGCGTTCTGGGCTTACACATCGCGGCAAACGGCCACAACGGCGAGACCATCAGAAGACTGGAAGGCGCGGTCGCTCAGACCATCAGGTTACTGAGACGCATAGCCAACCGACACAGCGGGATGAAAGAGTGCAATATGATCAGACTAGTTCAGGCCTTCGTAATGAGCCGAATAACGTACGTGGCACCCTACCTCAAGTGGCAGGTCGCGGAGAAGACAAAGATGGAATGCTTAATCAGGAAGGCTTACAAACAGGCAATAGGGCTACCGATCAACACGAGCACGAGTACGTTACTAGATCTGGGTCTACACAACACGCTGGGAGAATTGATAGAGGCACAGAACATAGCGCAGTACGAACGCCTTTCCAAGAGCCCGACGGGCAGATACATACTAGAGAGGTTAGGAATAGGGTATCACGCTCAGCACGGTGTCAAACTCGACGTACCAAGCAACGTCAGGGATAAATTGGTCGTTCTTCCCTTGCCGAAGAACATGCATCCCGAATACCACAGGGGTCGGAGGGAAAAGAGAGCACAGGACATACAGAAGAAGTATGGCAACTGTAGAGATGCGGTGTTCGTGGACGCGGCCAGATACGCACGCAGGCCAGATACGCACGCAGCTCCGGAACAACTCCCAAGAACAATGGATGCTCACGTGTGATCAATATACCGACTCGTGTTATGCAGCAGTCTGCGATACTTCTCGATAATTTATAACGAACGTCGAGCTGTCCCTCACAAAATCGGGTGTTGTTTGCAGTGACATGAGGGATCACATGGAGATGGTCATATGCGCGTTGAAACGACTGACTTAACATGCTTTAAATTGTGATCGACTTTGTCAATCAATAAATGATAATAATCTTGAAACGTCTCGTGGTTGGATAATAAATGCGTTATGAGATTATGTACGCCACTCAAGTGAACCAGATACTGCGTATGAAGCTTTTTTATATATATATGATATAAAAGGAGATGTTGGCGCACAATTATGGCGCCGGCTACTCCTTAGCCCTTGAGTGAAACTTAAACACATATCTTAAAGTAAAACATACAAGGCAATTCATGGAAAATAGAACACTCGGGCACACATATGCCAAAAACACACTTATAGGCACATATCACAAAAAAATGATACAGAAATGTTCCAAAGTCAGCAAATGAAGTCTCTGATAATGTCCGTCGTTAATATTTGGCCCGACCAGCACAAAAACAGCAGAGCACACGTCTGGTCTTTAAGAAGATGTATTCGCTCGTGTGTACATAACAGTCGATATGTCATTCACTTCATCACACACATATGATGGGTGTCATATGAGACTGCGCATAATAAGTACATGTGTTATACAAATGAAAATTCGTTTTTTCTTAGTACTTGTCAGCAATGCCGCTGTCTTGTAAGAAACCTGTTAACGCTTTTAAAGCGTGCGTCTGTAAAACTCCAGTTGGCCACGGGCCCAGAAGTTTCCTCATGCTAAACGGTCTGTGATCTAATGCCAACAGTTCCGATTTAAGACGGCGTCGCGGCGTGTCATGATGTGGACAGTCATTTATGGATCATTTTAGAATGTTATATTTGGAGTACTTCGCGAGGGAAAAAAGTGCCATGACGCAGGAAAATTAGGAAGCCCTGAATTAGCTCTTCATTTCTTTACCGCATATACGTTGAGGACCAACTTTATAAAACTTTGTTAAAACCAGCGCGATGTGAAGCGTATCGAAGTAATCTAAACAAGTAGAACGCCTCAGACGCAGTATTATGCAGACATTTTCCAACGTAACAATGGTCTCACCGATGTCCTCTGGAGACAGTTATCTACTTTTACAGCGAAAGCTGTTATGAGATCATTTCACCGGCCGTTTTTGGCGCCGTAGTTGTCCGCCGCCGCCGCCGCCGGTGTCCGTAACCAGTATCGCTCGAAATAAGAAAAAAAACTAAATAAGAAAAAAATTCCAGGATGGAACGAGGTTCGAACCTGGGCCCTCTGCGTGGGAGCCCAGTATTCAACCTCTGAGCCATGCCGGTGCTTGAAACTGCTTTGCAAAAAGGTCCTATACAGGCTTCATGTCGGGAAGGAACCACATTAGCATATGCAATATAGCGTGGTAGAAGAGTGAAATAAGCGCCAAGCGTCGCACAACGCGAATTCTGTAACCAGGCGTCACACAATGCGAATTTCGCAACGAGTAGGTTGTTGAATGCTTCCAACCCATTACAAAGGGCTCTGCCATAACTCTTCATCGTCATCAGGCACAGCATCAACAAAGTGCGCATAATGCCTTACATGCGTTTAGCAGGTACAAACGCTCTCCGTAGAATGACGAAAAATGGCACAGTGCCTGCTGCTCTACTTCTCAAAAATTACAATGATTTATAGCGTAGTGGGTTCCTCGCAAGTGCACTTGTATTGGTTGCCAAGGAAGCCCATAAGCGCATGATCCCCTTCCTCGGGGTGTCAGTAAAATTACAATGATTTATAGCGTAGTGGGTTCCTCGCAAGTGCACTTGTATTGGTTGCCAAGGAAGCCCATAAGTGCATGATCCATTTTCTCGGGGTCTCAGTAAAGTTCTACGCCCCCCCCCCCCCTGTGTCTCTCCCACGTCAACGTATGTTATACAGCATGACGGGAGAGGGAAATAGCGATTGGGCGTCGCCCAATGCAAATTACATAACTGGTGGGCCGTTTAACAATTCCAACCCATTTCAAAGGGCTGAGCCATAATTCTTCATCGTCATCAGTCGTCGCGTCAACAAAGTGCACATAATTCCTTACAGACGTGTAGCTGGTGCCTCGTTTCTCCGCAGAATGACGAATAATGGCTTAGTAGGTGCTTCCCAACTTCACAAAAATTGTGATTTATTGCGTAGTGGGTACCTTTCTAGTGTACTTGTATTGTAGCCCCAAGAGAGCTTAACGGGCTCTAGAAACGCCGCTCTTCCAGCTTTCGCTGTGACTGTGCTGCGGTTTCAGCGCAGGCCTGGCATTTTTTTCCTGCCAGCAGGTACAAATGAAATACCTGATAAAATGGCTTTCAACGGGGCTCATGTCTGGTATATCCCTGGCTAAGTCCTTCAACACATTTTTCCTTGTTCGCTCCCAGTCCAGTGGTAGTTTAGTGGCGTTACAAGTCGTTTCATCGAGTAACTTTTCGTTACTCGCATTTCGTTCTACTGTTGATAACGTTTAAGTCGTCACCACATTTTAAAGACTCAAAAATAGTATGTCCTTGGATGCGGACGACCTGCAGATTTTGCCGGTTAAACATGTTATTGACCTGATTGCACCTTTGCTGGCTAATATTTTTGGCCTTTGCCTGATATTACGCCTAACAGCAGTCACAGAACTCGGTACTCCAACCGGAGTAGGCACCACGCTAAAGAGGGACACGACCCGGGACCTAACCTTTACCGCGAAGATTGAAAAGGCGACGTGACGGAACACACTAGAAAATTTGAAAAGAGGTGGTAGCATATCGGAGTTACAAGCCAGAGAAGAGCCGAATAAACCCAAAGAAACACAAACGACATAAAGAGACTGGCAACTACTTCGTGGAATACGAGAGGCGGCACAGCAACAATCCGTCAGAGATATAGAAAAGGGAACTAAGCAAGTGAGCGATGGTGTCGAAGTTGCCACAAAGGCAGCAAAATCTGAATATAACTTCGAGGAATGCGACAGCAGATTTCTCCACATGTGGGAAGATAACAAGTCACTTCCAAATGAAGTTAAAGGTCAGGGCCATAATAGTAAGTTGAGAAAGCCCATAGCGCTCCTCAGCAAAGCAATACAAGACTATGCCAAGTATTTCTGTAAACAACAATGGGAGATATGTCATTTGACGGCCGGGCAATTAATCGCTGCCAAAACGTGGCACCTGCTCATGTTCCTGCCCGACCCTCATAATAAAATACGCAATGATGTATCGCTGTCTTAATGTCTATTAATTTATAATGTATTATTGATTCTCGGTCCTTCGTCCTCGCTGTTTCTCGCAGGAACGAACTCGCTGAAGACCACCTGAAGTTCTTGAAAGGGCACACAAAGTTAAGTACACGGGTCTCTAGCATTTCTTCTCCATCGAAATGCGTCCGCCAGTGTAGGGTTCGAACCCATCAGAAAACTTACAGGGTCGTTATGCATTCCCCTAAGACGACCTGAGGCAAAAGCCATCTTCTTTTTCCTCTCGATCAATGTATTCATCCTGCCCCGCCACCCACTGAAAGCTTTCTGCACCTAACGTGATTTTGCGCCTTCTCTAGGATCGGAGGCACATCACCTGGTTTTGCACTGCCTCCGTAATCGGCCTACCTTTGACCAAGCTACGATGTGATGACGTTATAATTACGTCACACATTTCGCGGTGACGTCACCACGGTGTCATGCGGCGACGTCACCACGTGATGATGATTTTTGCATAGCTCGTGTTGTAACCGACGCCGCGGGACGCCGACGGTCAATTCACTAAGGCCTTCACCTTCAGAGACAAACTACAGGCAAGCCATTATTAAGTTAATGTACGCCTATGAGGGCTGAGAATAGGAATTTTAAGAAGGAGTAAAGGAGAAACACGTAACACAGGCACCGCCTTGGAGGCGACCTCGCTAGAATGGGAATATAAATGCAAAATATTTATTTTTGTTTCGGAAACGTGCCATAAGTGTCAGAGAAAGACTTTCATCCACCTTTCATATTCTCTGTGATATGATACCAAAGTGTTCAGCAATAAAACCTGAACATGTACAAACTTACGTGTCGGCGAGCTCATTAGTTACAAGAAGCGTCAATAACACCTGTTTCTTTTTTCGTAGACAACATTTATCAAATGGGGAAGCACTTATGAATCTCCTGGAAGGCCAAGAATGGCATCAGCATACATTGTTCTCATAGCAGCAGGCAGCTTCGTCAAAGAAAGAAAAGAAGGCAGTGTGACGTCACTGAGGGTCTATAAAAATGTAGGTGATTAGTACAGCTCGTCGCCAGGAAGAGCAGTTTGCAGCCATCTCACTTCGATATGTTTTCATCCAAGATTTCCACCTTTAGCTTTCTTGCTGTCACCCTCACGCTTATCTATGAGTAAGCATACTCCCGTAAAACATGCATTTAGTTAAAAGGACGCTAAGCAGAAAAGCGACTTTTCTCGTAGTAATGAATTATGATTTTACAATACCGCGAGAAGACACTTGGTAAGCAAGAAAAAGCGCAAAAAGAAAATGCAGGCGCCAAAGCCGCCGTGAATTTCCCGCACTAGGTCGTCGTCTCGTCATAGAATTGGACGGCGGCTGCTAGGGCCTACGCAATCGTTTGTCGCAAAAAAAAAATGATTTATTTGCGTTCTAACGGATATAAAGTCTTAAGATTGCAAGTTTCAGAAATTTTCATTGAACCAGTTTGAACAAACTACGTCAAAAGGCTGAAATTCGTGACGTCACACAGATCCCGACGTGGTGAAGCTCCGGCGCGAAATTCGAACATGACACTTTCACCTTAATTTCCTGTTTTAGTATTTAAAATTTGATGAAGAAATTAATTAGAATAGTGTTCTGACGGAATATCTCATCTGTGTAAAGTGACTTAATGTTTACTTCAGTGTGCCTATCCCAGGGGCGTAGGCAGAAATTTTTTTCGGGGGGGGGGGGGGGCACGGGCCCGGTGTGCCCTAACGTGGCTACGCCCCTGGCCTATCCGTAGCCAGCCTTTATTTTCCTATGCTCAGCATCTTGTGTTTTGTTGACCAGCATAGCTGCAAGTTTGCTTCTTTTGAGCGCACAGTTACACAGCAATTTAAAAGAAGCTACGAAGTTCGGCGAAAAAGCTCGGTGTGCTGTCGTGGAAACGTTTTTCCAATTAAGCATGCTTTCTGGTTTTACACATACAATCCATGAAATACACGCGCGGAGCGGTTCGTAGCTTGACTGTGCCGTTTGTGCTACCGACAAGTTAGTGTCTGTATTACAGTCACCTGTGGAAGGTTGGAAACTGCCTTAGCAAGAGAAGGTTTAAGGGATGCTGAAGCACACCGATTCACCGCATGGATTTTGGTGCTGGTCGTCTTTCCTCCGTACGATGCGTCGGCAGATAGGGGCTGCTTAGAGAAAGATATCTCGGTTCGCCTCTTCTGACATTTACAACGTTGTTTGCCTGCGAAAAAATAACATTTTCCGACATCTCACGTGTGTGAGTCTTGCGGAAAGTTCTGTAGTATTTTCGGATGCAATAAATTGCTGTCAGTAGTCTATACTTAGGTTTTCGAGTTGATTTGAATGTTATAAATACCAAATAAAAACGCCACATTTGGAAGAAAAAGCTCCTTAAGGCGTAAAATATCCGTAGGGCTACGTGTCCGAAAGGCAGCACGCGTACCTGCGCAGCTGCAAACTTTGTTGACGTAGTTGCCGAGAATGATGATTAATTATGTGTGTGCGCTTTGTGAATGATGGACCCTTACGCCAACTACTCATTGCGCAATTCACGTATTTCGACGACTGGCGCGAGTGTACATTTCCGCGGCGCAGTATTACATGCGCAAAGGACTCTCCTCGTAGAGCACTGCACGGGCCGATTTTTCCGGCCCGGGCCCGGCCCGGCCCGAAAACGCCATGCTCCGGCCCGCCCGAGCCCGGCCCGGTGTTCTTAAATGCGGCCCGTACACGGCCCGGGCCCGAAAGAACAGACTCATGGGACGGAGATTCCCCCGGCCCGGGCCCGAAAGAACAGACTCATGGGACGGAGATTCCCCCGAATCTGTAATGCCCATGGCTTCTATTTGCCAAAACGATTGCAAGATCTGTGACGTTGTTTCGTCATCACCAATTGCTTGTACATTTAGAATGCAGACCATGAGGCTGGAGTCGCAGTCCAGAAAGGCTTTTTGCTGACTGGGTCCTTGTAGCGTCCATCCAAACGCTGTGTCGATCGCTACCAGTCCTGGAACTTCTGCGCTCTTTACAATTTCTCCAGACATTACTTGCCAAAGATGGTCAGCTCCTATCAACAAGCTGAGGCCATTTTCCGTCTCCGCGTCGAACTTCTTTTCGTCCGCGATCAATTTCCCTTCGAGCCGCAGGTTCTGAAGGAAGTGGTTGTCAGCTTGCACGCACTAGGCACGATTGCACGCACTATGCGGGTGTCGGAAGAGTGCTGGCTGCGCAGGGGAACTTCTACAACCTTCCGTCTTTCCGCAGTACTTGGTGATGCGCAGCCAAACGTGTTCAGTGCAATCCTTGTTTCTCCCAGTACCTGCAGGTGTAACTTCCTGACGAGCTCTTCCGTGACGAAGGATCGCTGGCTGCCTCCGTCGAGAATCCCTCGGACATATCTTGAGCTGTTACCTTTCACGACAAAGGCGCGAAAGGTCTGCAAGTATACTTCTCTGTCATTTATCTCCTTCCCGCTCAGTGAATCCTTGTCGCACAACATAACCGACTGTGATGACACCATTCCTACTGTGCTTCCGGAGGCGTCCACTGGTCGAGGTGTCACTGCCATGTTCTTCCTGTAGTTAGGGTCGCACATGCTTGATGCGTGCCTCCCGTGACAGCTCGAGCACCTGAGTTTGACTTGGCAGGACCGTGCCTGATGACCTCGTGACGTGCATCGATAGCAGCGGTTGTCCTTAGTCAGCATCTCTTTCATAGAAGTGACAGAGAGGTCGGCGTCGCAGGCGCGTGTGCCGTGCTTCTTCGATTTGCAGAAAAAACACTCGTTCCAATTGCACGATGCGCTGTGTAGTACAGAAGCGGTGCTGGTGCTGCTGCCTCGAGTTCGCTGTGCACGGTCATCAACCGGTCGCTCTGCAAATGGCTTACACTGCTCCCGGCTTTCTAGTTCGACGCGTGTAAAGGTAAGCAGCTCCTTTAACTCTGCATCCGATGACGCAGCTGCAGCGGCTGGCTCGAAGACGTTTGCAGAAGACCCGCTTCCCTTAACGCTTGACTGCGCTTTCCACGTGTATAGGCCAAAACGATGTCATACGGCAATGCTTGCTGTAAAATGTCGATCAGCATCGCTGAGAAACTGAGCGTGGGAACGTTTAGCGCAGTCAGACACCTGATGTTGAGCTGCACGGCATCGTAAAGTCGCCTGAGGCCTCGAACGTCGCTTCCTGACTTCACGTGAGGGAGACTGCGAAGCGCTGACAGGTGGTGTTGCTCCATCCGTTTCAGATCTCCGAAGCGTTCTTTTAGCAACTATATGGCGTCTGCGTAACAGGATTCGGAAGTCGGAAAACCAGATATCGCCGCTGCTGCTTCACCCGCAAGGTAATGCCGTAGATAGAAAAACTTGGTCGTAGTTGATAGAGCGTTGTTGAGATGAACAGTCTGCTCGAACTGCTCCCAGAAAGCTGACCATTCGTGAATGTCTCCTCTAAATGCTGACATGCCAAGGTTCGGCAGTCTTGGGCCAATCCTGGTCGGAGCATCAGGAGCTGATGGCGTTGCGTTCTGAGGAGCATTCGCCGCTGTACTGTTTCCGCGTTCCAAATCGGCTACTCTGCATCGAATCTCGGCGAGCATGCTAATGGCTTGGTCGTTGTACTCCGCCGCCGCTACGTACTCCGCTTCGAGCTCCTCGTCAGCAAGGTGCTCTTCTAGTGCATCATTAATCTTCGAGAGCTCGCTGTTGCTAGCCGACAAACGGTCATAAATACCTGTTAGCTTGGGATTGTCCGCGGTAGGATCCGTCAGCAGGGACCGTGCTTCTTGTATAAGCTTGGTATTCTGGGCTCGTCGAGCTGCGCGCTTGGTCTTTAGGCGATCCATCCGTGCAGATGTCGAAGTGTCAGGCCCACGCTGATTACGAGCGATCCGTTGCGAGTCCTCGCCGCCCGCAGAGCGACGCAGTCGAGTAGACGGTCCCCTTGAGTCGTGCGATGAGAGAGACGTGTCCGCACGACGGTTTTCGGCACCAAAATGTAAAGAAACTATCGATCAGCAAAGGAACCAAACAGACAGCCGTTCATCGTTCCAACTTCTTCTTCTACTACTGCAGTGCTCGCCTGCACGCGTTTATTCCTTTTCTTTTTCAGCAAATCCTTTAGACGATTGCGGGCCAAACTGCAGGTGTGTTTACGGGAACAGTTTTGTTGCTGACGGGAGGAGGCTGATGCATTGTTCAGCCGAATAACATTTTGTGGGGCATGAAACTGAGTAAAACTTCCTAATCCAGCCCCACAAAAAAAAAACTGGTGCGTTTGTCTCATTTCCTTCTGCTACGTGTGAAGATATATCTATGTCCTCTAACAAGCCTAGCTTAACATTTTTTAAAAGGAAAGTTAGGTAGTGTAGCTGCGGAGAAAAAAAAACAACTGAGGAGATGCGTTGTACTGTGGGAATCGATGTTAGTTGAAGCAGTGTGCGGGGCTAAGCCGTACACTGCGTTTCGGCCACTTAGCATAAACACTCTGCCACAACGTACGTAATGCCATGACGTATTATTGAGAGTGTAAGTCATGCATGTATATTCTCGGAGCTTATTTAAAACGGCAGCCATATGGGCGCCCTCAATTTTCAGCAACCAATGTGACGGCATATCCGTTATGGCATTACTTTGCGTTAGGCAAGCATGCATGCCTCATATCACACGGACATGTGTATTCGTTAATCGCTTCACTGCGAACGAGGTTCACTCAGTAAAACTTTTACACTTATTAGAACATGGCGTGGGCTGAACCTGAAAGCATTAACGGGATAGCGTTAAAGAGCCCGCTTCGCGGGAATAGCAGTGTAGGTGTGGGTGGCGTAGGTTGTGAGCGAAAAAATGCTACGGATGCAAAAAATAAAAATCAGGGATTCGAGCATGATTCCAAACCAGGCCTTCTGAGCGCAAGTGAGGGGTTCTACGACGGAGCCACAGCAGTGCTTCGGTAAAGACCCTATACAGGCGTCTTGTAGTGCGAGGTGTGGTGTTAACTCGTGTATTATTGCTTGACAGAGGCGTTGAATTGAACCCTGTGTCACACATGTGAATTGCGCAACTTGTGGGGAATTTAAAGGCCCACCGCTTACAAAGCGCTCAGGCATACTTGGTTCTCGTGCAATCATCATTCCAACCATACACTCTAAGAATAAATCCAGTATTTGGGGAGTATTTCTGCCACGCAACATAATCGTCATCTGGTTTGCTCGCGTTTCCTTTCTCGAAAGCCCGGCTCTCGTCACTTTCCTATCAAGAATGCTATGTCACGCTAATAACGCGCGCTCCGCTCGTGACCGGGAAGTGCCGGGACCACGGTGATAACGCGAGGAACGTACGCGCAGTGGATGACGATTATTGTTTGCGTGGCAGAAATACTCCCCAAACACTCGACGTTTTCTTAGAGTGACAGCATCAGAAGGTGTGCAGTTGCGTAGGGGCGCATATTGCGTTACGAACGGTTGGTGGGTACTCCTCTGCTTAACAGAATGATAATTATGATGAATAACTGTACAGTCAGTTGGTATTATAGGGGAGTTTAAACCTTCCAGTGGTTCGCTCACAGGCGTTCGTCTCCTCACCGCACGGCTGAGGTGCCCAACGAGAAGAAGAGCGTGGAAAGAGAATGAGAAGTGAACGGGGCCCCATTATGCTATCGCGTTCCACTACGCAAGACGAAGCTTAACCGGTCTCGAAGTTTTCGTGTCGGCAGGACTGTGTGAGTCGATTATCTTCACTTATGGAAACACCATTGATTACGGCATAATGTACGAAGGCGCACGCAGAAATGTCGCGATGTTCGAACTGCAACTCAGATTTGGAACGAACGACAACCGTGCTCTCCGCCATCATTATACTGTGAGTGTTTCGTTTTGCGGCGTATAGGTTTGATTGCTGAGTTACTTACAATCGTGGCCATGTGACAATATGATATGCTGATTAAAGGAACGACCACAACGACACCGGTCAAGGTCATTCATGTCATGCATACTTGTCGTACATGTACGTCATGACATATCATTGCTAAGGGCGGCGCTGGCACACACTCCCAGTATTACACAAACATAAAGAGAGAAAGAAACATTTTAATGAAAAGCTGGAGATGTTTGCCTGGCTATTCGCCTGACATGCAACTCCAGGTGCTGGGTGATGATTATGATATATACACTGATAAACGCATGACACATACAGCACACAAGTTTATAAAGTTTCGTTCAATTCGTGGCCCGCAAGAAGTCAACAGCGCTTTCGTAGCACAAACAAAATACGCAGTAAATTGTATAGGAAAGTGCCGGACTCTTTTAAGATTGGAAGTTTACACCTTAGCGTGACGCCGTTCATCCTATTTGCAGCCCATGGTGAACTTGGGAAAGCGAGGAGTCTTCCACAGCTGGTCTGGCTACATTCTCGGCAGTGGGTGGAGGTTTCGCATACCTTCAATCATCAGCACGTCACCTGGAGCCGCAAGCTCATCGACATTGGAAGTCAGAGGAAGTATACAGAGTGCATCTGCATTCTGGTTCCTTTCCCTTCTCGGTACAACTCCTAGTCATATGCTCTCAAAATCACGCACCAACGGACGACTGGTATTTCGTGTCTGTTTCCACGCGGATTCCGTACATCTATTATACTTAGCTGCAAGGTTATGGTTAGCTTCACACCTAAAATAGGAACTTGAGCAACGTGAACAGTGTTAAGCTTATTACGTTATTAAGTGGACCTAAAGACCCAAACGTTTCGTCCTGACTTCAACAGGTGCAGCGAAACAAATCAGCCGCGTCAGCGCAGATCCATACATTAGTAAAACCATGAAGTCTTACGGTACAAAGAGACAAACACATAACACCTACACCGGCTCACGGAAGTGTATTGCTGTAAACATATGTATGCAAAGATTAGTCAGTGCTCGTGTTGTTTACCTCCTCTGCTTTGTGTATTCGCACTGTTGGTAATGACATTTATTTGGACAGTCAGTTGTCATAGCGTACAAACGCCCAGAAAATAATCGTAAGGACATTCCTGAGCATACCGTTGTTATATAAAATGGAACAAGCATACGCTAGACGCATTCTTCGAACGTTTTACTCTCCACTTATGCACTGCTGCCTTTCATATGACAGATTATGGTCTCCACTACGGCTCGGCATTAACTCCGATAAAGGTTACTTAATGCACAGTGTCAGGTGCACTTCTGAATCTAGATTTTCTGGAGATGGCCTTCGCTATTCTAAGCGCTTAGCCTGTTCTCAGTATTGCCTCGCCCATTTGTTTTACTTTGATCTATTCGGGTTTGACCAGCAAGGACAATTAGCAACGCTCGAGGCTGAGCGCACCGCTGCGTTCCAGAAGCTTCCCGATTGTAATAGATCACTTGGTTAGATTGCGCGCAGGACGCGAGTAGTCTAGATTATTCCAGAGCTTGCGCGACCACCAGTGATAAGACTGGAAAGTTCGATGCGTGATGTATAAAAGACGGCGCGTCCCAGCCATGAGCAGTTTTTACAGCGAAAGCTGTTATGAGATCATTTCAGCGGCCGTTTCTGGCGCCGTAGTTGTGCGCCGTCGCTGCCGCCGCCGCCGCCGCCGTAACCACTATCGCTCGAAATTAAAAAAAAAAAAAACGAAATAAGAAAAAAAATTCCAGGATGGAACGAGGTTCGAACCTGGACCCTCTGCGTGGGAGCCCCGTATTCAACATCTGAGCCATGCCGGTTTTTTTTTTTCTTTATTGCCTGCATGCATTACAAAGGAATACATATGTAGTACGTGCATGCCGGTGCTTGTAACTGCTTTGCAAAAACATCCTTTACAGGCTTTATGTCGGGAAGGAACCACATT
>NC_051179.1:206568042-206613532 GCF_013339695.2 Rhipicephalus sanguineus
CCACGCACCCCGTGCACAACCGGGGCCGGGTTGGGGGGAAGCCCTGCCCTTTTAACCGGTGGGTGTCCGGCGGCAGGTTCGAACCACCTACCTCCCGTTGCCGAGGCGGACGCCCTATCCACTGGCCCACGGCTACGGTGAAATCAGCTGCTTGAAAAGTGTTACTTAGCAGGAAAGTTATTCGTTTCTCTTGATATGTTCTGGCAATGACTTCGATGAGCAAATGCGTGTAATATAAGTTCGTGTGCGTCGCGCGGCCGCACACGAACATCACACTTGGAGACGTTCACAGCCATCAGATAAAATGATAACGAAGAAATTGTTACACGGGATAGCGCGAAGCATTCAGAAAAAGGATCGAAGCTTGCCAGTTTATTTTTGCGATAAACAAACAGGCTGATGTAATAGGTGTTAATGCAGCCAGGAGCACGCATAGCAGTGCGTTCTTATATCTCCATCGAATCGGCCTCGTGGACTTTGTGCTCTCTAATTTCCCAACAATATGGCCACACTACACCGGGTGTCCCATCTATCTTTAGCCAAGAGTTAAAAAATGCAACATTAGAGGCAGACGAGTGAAATCATTTGCAAATTGCTGACAGCCACCTGTTTCGTTACTTACTCTTTAGTTAATTATGATTATTTTATTAAATCGTAAATATTGACTTTAGGCAAGAAATGCGACTTGTAAAGTTCGAGAGCGTCCTCACAAAACCCCGTTGCATTATATACGATAAAGAAATTCCGACGTCTACCATTTTTCCAAGCTGCAATGAAAGCCCGCGAAACACAAAAGAAGACAACATGACTAGCGCATTCGCGCGCAGCGAACATGATGCTCTCAGCCGTGGTTTGAGCGTACGAAATCAGCTGCGGCCGCGGACTCGGCGGCTCTTTTGAAGCGGTAGGCCAATGAGTTGGCGGTGTTTACTTGGGCCGCGCTAGCTACAATTTGCACCGTCGCACGCGCCCACTGGCTGACTCACCGGACGCCAAATGACGCAAAATGTTCATAATGGACTGCCATAAGTTTGACATTTGGATAGATGTCTGTATAGACCTTACGCAAAATTGCTGCCATCTGTCGAGGAGTTTGACGAAGCACCGAATCGGCGCCATGTTGGAGGCTTGTGTCCGAATCGTTTTGCCATCGCTACCGTAACGTCTTGCTTATATCTGCTGTGATAGTCAGAAATCGGGGCATAAAACGCCAGACGAACTTGTACACCTTACCAGCATTTCGTAGTTTTATGTTGACAATTACAAAGTGTGAAGAACTGCCTCGCAACGAGAACGTACAAGTTGTCACCGAGTCACATGTAAGCCTGTCGTCGTTGAGAATGAAGCTTTGCGCTTGCTTATAAATTTTGTCTGTTTTCAGTGTATCGAATGAAGCGTTGCTAGCTATCGCAATATCATGCGTGTGGTGCAGGATGGTTGGAGGATGCGGGAGGAGTCGTTAGCGCGCGACGCGGGTGGCCACAGCGATGACGGTAAGAAAGTGCTGTTAACCATTTAAAGGCGTACTTCATAAGGGACAGCCTACGTCGACCTAATGTATTGTGCATCTTATTTTAAATAAAAGTTTCCTGATTATTACTGTGGAACAAAAAATATTTCGCTGCTGTAGTCACCTATCTGTGCTTTACATAGAGCTACCACACCGGTTAAAATGTAAAAAGGTCCGCTTCTCACGCTCGTGGAAAGTCAATATGAAAAGCGTTAGTTTGCTGCAAGAAGTAGGCGCCGATTAGCTAGTATTTTATCGAATATCCGTCCGACATGTACTCGTAAATAACACTATCCGCCAAGACTATTCGCGTTCACATCGTCGCTTTCGGGCCCTGTTGGCGTCTTACAGTTTCAACCCGTTGCAGCAAGGCAGTTTTGCGTCAGCGACTGAACGCTTGCGAAACCACCTCAGCGCGTAACCAACGGTAGCGCTCTCACGCTCGAATGTAAGACACCTGCGGGAACAGCATTTTTTTTCGCTTTCGTACGAAAAGTGCCGCACACAAGCATCTGTTAACATTTCAGAGCACACAGGGATGGATATAGGATTTTTTCAGAAGGGGAATCAGCGTCAGCTGGGAGACCCTGATATGTGCTCTTCTTGGGGGTAAATAAATAAGAAAGTAGGGAGGGGGGGGTCAGGCCATCCGGGCCGCCCCTTTGAATTTGGCAGTAACAGCACTTGAAATGCTTGAAAAATATACGCACAGGGAAGCAGTACGCACGCAAAATCCCACCAAATGCTACATTGTTAACTTCACAGTCACAAACAAACTACGAACAACACGCTCCAGCACAATCGATCCGTTCGCTGAGAATCGATGACGCGCACGAGCTACCTAACATGTAACTGTTATCGCAATGTGATAAACAAAGTAATAATGTCACCAACTGCGCAGGCATGCGCGAGTAGCCGCGATGCAGCTTTGGAGCGCGTGCACGAAGCCGGTTTGTCTGTGCCTGCAGGTACACGGCGTGAAAACTGTCTCTTTCCGGCATGACACGAAAGAGCGCTCTCTGATGAGTGCCGACGCTCTCACATACCACATCTGTGAGAACGGAGAATGTAAACTCGGCGTTAGTCGTAAGCAGTAGCGGAAGCAATGGAACGATCTGCCGCTTCTCGTCGGCCACGAGGAAATCTAATAACGCATGGAGGCTAGTTTCCTGCAAACCTTTTTTCAGCAACCCATTTCCTCAATTTCAGCAACACGTCAAATGAAAATATGACGGCACTGCCGTTCCTATCAGCCGCCACACGCCGATACGTACGCTCCGTGTGTTCACACGCGGAGCGCGCTTAGCCTTCAACATGGCGGAAATGCGCACGGCGGCCGCTAGATGGCAGCAGATTTTGCATAAGGTCTATAATGTTCACACTACAAACAGAATCATAATCTGAAGCCTTATTTTATGAGACCTCTCACGTCATGCCCTGTGCGTGAGATCGTCATCATGTCGATTCTGCTGATTACGAATCCACGTTCCCAATACATGTCATGAATCAATTGCCATTGTTATTTCTTCGCATTGCAGATAATTGGCTCAAGTCAAACGAGACACGCCTTATTTTCGTTTGTCCGCACGCCTGCACCTTTGCCCGTATTTCATAGCTTTATGTCTTAGTCCATTTTCATGTTATGAACTATTTAAACCCAGGGTAGTTTTAAAGTAGGGCATACAATGCCTTGCGTTAGCGTTTGTTGGCACTATGCATGCGTCATAAGCCCTCGTCTTGTTTAAGCAATTTTGAAAACATGTACGTACTCAAGCAAACCGAACCGTATAAATCATAACTGAATATAAGAAAATTGCAGGGCGCTTAAGCATCGCACTTAATAGTGTAACACGATAGCGTAACCTGACCTCGTTCGCATCGCCTTCTCATTCGCTTATCATGTGTCGCTTATCATGTTGCGCTTTCGGTGGACACATCTACCATGCCTCGAGGATAGTACGGTAGGGGTAGTGCTTTGAGTCTACGGCTGGCTCGACTATCGCTGGTGGTGTGTCGGTGTCTTCGCCACTAATGGGGCTGGGTTCACGGCTTCACGGGGGCGTCCGGAACATGAACCAACACCTCCACAGATGTCACGGTTCGTGACATTGACGAGGGCAGTAGTCGGCCGGTTAGACTAAACTCTTTATTTCGCCGAATTTGTGGCCGGTAAACAGAAAGTCAAACTACACCAATACACACAGTACACTGATAGCGGTGCTTAGAGCGTCGGCCGACGATGAACTAACCATCACTGCAACGCGCCGGTTTTACAGCGAAAGCTGTGATGCGATCACAACAAGGGCCGTTTTTGGCGCAATAGTTGTCCGCCTCCCAAATATTGAATGCCAATGGGGAGCAAATGCCTGGGCTTGTCGTTCAAGCTTACGGACGCGCTCCATCCAATAAAGTGCACTGAACCTATCCGCATCAAGGGGTACACTGAGGCGCATTGGTCGAATTCGTGTCTAATTGTTCACTGCGAACTGAACGGCGTACTACCCCCCAAGTCAAACCATAATCCTAAACTCTTAGAGGCGTTTAAACGAGCTCGTGATCCAATGGCGGATACCACATTTTCTACGCTTGGTTTACCTGTGCAGAACAATGCAACATCATCTGCAGAAGCGAATACTTGAACATCATTGCCTAACATAATGAAGCCGCGGGCACAACTGAACTGTATTATGCTTAGGAACAGGGCCTCTTGATAAAGGGCTAATATAGGTGGCGACATCGGGCAGCCTTGCTTTACAAAGGAGTAAATAGAAACGGGTTTCCAGAGTTGACCGTTAACAATCAGTGGAGTCGAGCATTCAATATAACGAAGTCTAACGCATTTAACCAACCCGCGCCAACATCGGCATCTTCAAGAAGAGATAAAAGGAACGAATGACTAACACAATCAACAATTGTTGCGAGGTCTACCTTTAACATAGCAACCTGGTTTTGACAACTATAGCAATACTGAAGAACTGTACGAGCAACGTGTATATTGTTTAGTATAGCTCGGCCTCTATTTCCACATGTCTGGTGAGATCTTTTGGGAATGGACATCGCAGATTGCAACCTATCTGATAATACTGCTGCGAAACATTTGCAGCCTACGTGTGACAGTGATATTGGCCTATAACTCTCGCCAGGACGAAGTTTTTCCTTTTCAGAGGTTTTCGGTATCAAGACAGTGTGGCTTTTGCAAAAAGACCACGGGAGTGTCTCCATGTCATAGATAATTTCATAAAAGAAATATCCAGCAATATGGCAGAGATAGATTTTTTTCAAAACGTTGCAGCATTCATGAGAAATGCCATCAGGGCCAGGTGTTTTCGATTAAGGTAAGTTGTTATTGCCTGCTCAATCTCCTGTATTGTAATGGGACTACTAATGGCTGCACAAAAATCGTTCTTCAAGGGGCTCAAAGGAGAATCAAAACTTACATTGATGTCAACATTAGGGTCATTAGGGAACGCACTAAACAAACTTTCATATTACTTCTGGACCTTCAAAATAGTGTGTATTGTATCTGTTATAAGAACACAGAGATTACAGCTGGAACTAGTTTAGAAATTGCACGGCGATGTAAATGGAGTAATGGTTGGAGCGTGGATTTCCCAGAAATCAACGACCGTCTGTTTCGAGATAGAATACGTGCCCCTCTTTAGCGGGCAGCATCATATCTTGGAAGGAGACATTTTTTTTATTGCCATGATGTATGGAGATGTTGGCGCACAAATAAGGCGTTGGCTACTCCTTAGCTTTTGGAGTAAATAGGGTTCATATCATGAAGTACATGTATTTTTTTCCATTTTATTATTGTACGTTCCTGGCATTTCACATAGCGTCCTATAATGGTTCGAAATGCGTTTAAGGAGCGTCTTTCTTCGTTCATGTAATAAGACGTGATAGCTCAAATCTCTACAGGTCTAACACGACCACGCAAGAAGAGCATATTATAGGCTTGTATAGCATAGAGTGGAAAGAGGGGGAGTAAGGGAAGTGAGCGTGGGGAGGAGAGACATGTGATGGGGAACAGGAGGGAAAGGAGGAGGGGAGAGAGTAAAGTACAGCATAGAAAAAATGTAGAAGAGATAAATAGACAGAAAGAAATGCAGAAAGAGAAATAAAGATCGAAAGATAAAGAGTGAAAGAAAGAGACAGAGAGAAGGAAAAGGATCAAAGATGAAGAAAAGTGGCAAGAGCAAGAAGGAGAAAGAACCAGAGAGAGAGAGAGATAAATAACCAAATGAATAGAAACAAAGAGATACACAGAAGACAAGAAAAAAGAAGGAGAGAGCAGAGAAGAAGAAAGAAATTGAGGAAGGAAGAAAGAGAAGATTAACAAAAGACAGGACTACACAGGTGCCCATCAGCTCCTCTTTCTCTTTAGCGTTGCGCCTTCAGTGCAAGCTACGCTAATTTCTTTCTTGGTCCCGTGTCTAATCTGAGCTACGCGGTATTCAAAGCATTTATTTATACATAAATAAATCTTACTTCTGATCTGTAGACTAAGAAAATCAGTATTTGTCAGCTACTCGTATTAAGGTGTGTAATTCCTCCTTATATGTAACACGTCCTACATCAGCACCATACTTCATCTCGGACTTTCGTTACAAAGTACACAGATCAATTATGAAACAATATTGCCCGTTTGATGGTATATTGTTTTAAATGCTCTGAGTTGAAAGCAGTCATTTTGCGCCTGTAGTCCGAGTTTGGCAGTCTGCCAGACGCTTTACAGCCTCGGTGGTGCTAACAAGACAAGATCCGCACAACAGCATCGGTAAAAGGAGTTCAACCACCTTTGAAGGAGTCACCCTGGCACCTGGGTGCCGCTATCTTAATTAACCCCGTTGCGGATAAACTTTATAAACGACGGTTTGTCGTCACTTTAACGGAACGAATGCTTGGAATAAAGAATACCGATAGAGTTTCTGTAACTTTTTTATGATTTCGTTAACGCCCACGATAGCACAACACACGGAACACGTTCACTATCTGACAGTGGAAACTGCAGGGCGTACAGGAGGAAACGGGCGCTCCTCCAACAGATCTGACACAGCCGGCAATGACCGGACGTAATACCATTGCAGGAAACCAATGAACCGGTCCAAGATTGCGTGGTACAAAGCTATAGACGAAGCTGCGAACGCGGGAGCGCTGCCGGCCGCTGCAGCGCTAGTGCGACGCAACCTCACCTTGGCGCAACGCGAACTTATGAACGTTCGCGTACCGCACGTACACATAGAGCTCATTCCGACGAAAGGTTGCGGCGTCGGCCTGTTTGTTCTGAACGTGTATAGGAGAGCCAAAGCCAGGACGCCGTTTTATCACGTTACTGCGAGAGGCGCGTCAGGCAGCTGGCAACGGGCCCTTGCTCATCGCGGGCGACTTCAACACGCCCACGCGGCGTGGGGGTGCGGCTACGAAACGCCAAAGATAAGCGCCTTTGGCACGATAAGCAGAATGAGGGGCTCGAGCTCATTAGAGACCCTTCCGCGCCTACGCGCAGGGGCAACAGCGCATGTGCAGCCACCTACACTACTTCACGTTTACCAAGAACGTTGCTAGCGCGTGATGGCACAATACGCAGGAGGACCTGTGTAGCGATCACTTAGTGATCGAGATCCAGGTGGACGCTGGACCTCCCCACCACGTTCATCGGGAAGGTACCAAGTGCAAGAACCACCGGCTGGTGTGTTGGGGACGCGTTTCGCAAAGTCCGGAAAGAGCAGAATCGTGGCATTGCGGCTATCGAGCATAGAGATAGCTCGACTGCGACGCTCAAGGGGGATTTAGAAAATGCGACGCGGGAGGTTCCACCAGAAGCAGAGCTCGAAGTGATGGACAGCAAACTTCTACACATGTGGGAAGCCAAGCGCAGCGTGCGAGAAAGGTGGAAGCGTCAACGCCACAATCCAACGCTGCGCAGACACATAGCACGGCTAACCAGGGACATGGAAGAGCCCGCGTTACAGGTATGCAAAACACAATGCGAGGAGATCTGCAACGGGATAGACAACCAGCTGGGACGGGCCAAGACGTGGCATCTCCTCCGACACCTCTTGGATCCGGAGGAGACGAAAACATCGCACGCGCATAAGATTAACACGTGGCCACACTGTTTGCCACGACAACAAAGGCACGCCCGCGGACTTTCTAGATGAAGTGCGAAGCCGTTACTTCCAGTCACGTAGCCCCCTCGCGCACTTGGCGTACGCCTGGGTGGTGAGGGTAATGCGGAGGTAGACAAGGACTTCAGCGTTGCAGAGGTGAGTGTGGTACTGCACAAGCTGACAAAAATTCGGCGCCAGGCCGGACGGGATAACCAACAAAACCCTACGTAACTAGCACGATGAGTCGCTAGAACAAACTGGCGGCTTACATGAACGAGTTCTGGATATGCGGGCGCTATAACGAGCTCGTGGAAAACGGTGCGCATAATTATGATTCCCAAACCCGGCAAACGGGTGCAGATCGACAACCTTCGACCGATATCCCTGACGTCCTGCGTTGGTAAGGTCATGGAACATGCCGTTCTCGCTCGCCTTACCAACTACCTCGAGGACCGAAACATGCTCCCGCATACAATGCTGGGGTTCCGCCGCAACCTTTCCACGCAGGACATTATGCTGCAACTCAAGCACGATATCGTAGACAATCCCACACGATCCACCTAAGCCATACTCGGGCTCGTCCTGAAAAGGCGTTCGACAACGTTAACCACGCTGCGATACTTGAAAGTATACGAGCATTGGGACTGGGCGAGAGAACGTACCACTACAGACGGGATTTTCTTACGGGCCTCCGCGCCCGCTTAGCGATTGGCGTACAAGACTCTCAAGACATATACACGCGTTGTACGGGCACTCCGCAGGGCTCCGTAATCTCGCCCATGCTCTTTAACCTCGTGCTTGTCGGATTACCACGAAAAACTAGCTGAGATAGAAGGCCTCCACCATAGCTTGTGCGCTGAACAT
This sequence comes from Rhipicephalus sanguineus, assembly GCF_013339695.2. Taxonomy (NCBI): domain Eukaryota; kingdom Metazoa; phylum Arthropoda; class Arachnida; order Ixodida; family Ixodidae; genus Rhipicephalus; species Rhipicephalus sanguineus. Next base: position 206,576,530 of record NC_051179.1, read on the forward strand.
ATCACCCTCTGGGTTGCCGAGGGAAATGACGGTCACGTAGAGCAGACTGCAGGAAGCCGTCGACGTGGTGCAGGACTACCTTCGCGACAACGGCCTAGAATGTTCCGCTGCTAAATCGGGGCTCCTGCTCTCTCTACAAACCCTTGCGCAGGGACCGTAAACACAAGAACGCCATTCCGCATTCGAGTGCGCATATAGAGAAATTAATGCAGCCACATCAGACGGCGCTGTCATCCCACAAGTTAACACCATTAGTGTACTTGGCTTGCGCATGTCCGCCAAGAGCCACAACGGTGAAACCATGCGCAGAGTAGATGGCGCGGTTAATGAAACGATCCGGTTGCTGAACGCACCAAACTAGATCGTCTCATCCGCAAAGCGTACAAACGCGCAATCGGATTACCTGTCAACACTAGCACGACAAAAAATTCTCGAGCTGGGGTTACACAATACTCTAGATGACATAATCGAGGCACACAACATCGCCCAATACGACCGTCTGGCGAAGACCAGAACCGGTCGTCGCATCCTCGAGACACTGGACATCAACTACCATACGCAGCGCGGCGTAAAGGTCGGGATACTCAGACGTTGCTATTCGGCAATAGCAAAGTCACGCTTTACATGGACGCGGCCCTTTACGAGTTCCACCGCGGCTTCGCGGTCGCGATCACGGATCACGTAGGAACTTGCGTCACGAGGGCGACGATAGGCACGGTAGAAACGGAGGCTGCCGAAGAAGCTGCCATGGCCTTCGCGACATCAACCACAGACGCCGAGGTGATAATAGGCGACTCGCAGGGGGCGATACGCAACAACGCCAGCGGCCGGATCTCCCGCGAAGTGGCCCGCATTCTCGAAATTCACAAAGGCAACATCTGCCACAAGAACGACAGTTCCTCCATAGGCGTGCGCACAGGGGGGGGGGTGGGTAGTGAGAGGGCGGCCGCCCCCACCCTAATAACCTAAGAGGGGGGTGGCACAAAATCTGCCTCGTACATTGACTTACAAGAGGGGGGGCGCTGCGATGAACCTTCGCCCCCCCCCCCCCCTGATAGGGAACCCTGCGCACGCCTATGGTTTCCCCATATGGACCCCTGTAGACACGGACCCTCCCCTTGCGGGCAACGCGACTGCCCACGCTGCGGCTCGAGGACTTACACGCCGAGCTGCGACGCCTGCCGACAGTCCCGATGTCTCGCACACGTCGACAGCGATGCTGGAATGGGCGTGCGGTGATCGCATGACCACTTTCAGAGACATCACGCAACACTACAGATTGACCAGATGCAAATATTCACCACCCCACGCCAAACTAAACAAGAAAGAGCAGGTTGCCTGGAGACAACTACAGACACACACGTACCCGAATCCGGCGATCCTTGGCCTCTGCTACCCAGACATTTATACGTACGACGCGTGCAAAGCGTGCGGAGCCAGAGCGACGCTGCATCACATTCTGTGGAAGTTTACCGGTAGCGAGCAGCAGACCCCTACGAACCCGGTAGACATGGCAGCCTCGAACCGCGAGGCGCGATGGGAGGTGTCTCTGCTCAGCCACGAAATTGCCGATCAACTGTGGGCCATCCGGCACGCCCAGGATGCCGCCAGGGTCCAAGGAATCGAAGTCGTCACCTAGGCCGGGGTACTTGTAGCCCCACCCCAGTTCAATGACGCCGGACATGGTAAAGAAAGTTTTCACTCACTCACTCCGTGAAGGGTAACAATATGAATGACGTCACTTATTCAAGGTACATGTTGCCATGCCTCGACATACCCGCTTCCTCGTCGTCGTGTCAGTGACACTTTGGACAACTCATGTCCTGAATAGTATCACCTTGTTATCATAATTGCGCGCATTACATATATGCTCACGCGCAGCCTTCGTAGTGTTTTTAGGAGCTGGCTCGCCAGGTTCTTTGGATGGGGCAAAGTCCCGCACCGTAAGCATCACCTGTTTCCTAGAGGCGACCGCTACAGGCGCAGCTCGCGCGATACCGATGTCTTCTTCCTCTTGTTCATCGAGAGCCTTGATGGTGATGTTAACGCAGGCAAATCTGTAACATGCGTTGTTGCTGCCATCCGGCAGTGCGCTTCGATACTAACAACATGAACGAAGAAGACAAGGTGGCGGAGCGGAGGGTTCGCAAGGCAGCAGCAGCTAGGGCTCGCCGCCAAGGCACAGCGGTGAGAGCTCGCGAGGCCGAAGAGAGAAGTCAGCGTCGTGCGGACGCCGAGATGCAATACCCGAAGCCGAAGCAGCGCGCAAGCGGCGGCAAGATAACCTCGAAGAGGTACGGGCGCGAGATGCAGCGGCCAAGCGCCGAAAGCGGTCCCTATACCTGAAGTTGGTGGCGCCGACGCCGCGATTTTCCCGACCACGCGTTCGGCCACAAGTTGAGAGGTCGGCAACCGCTTGTGGTTCGACAACAACCTGACCAAAATCACTACTATAACAACGTGTCACGTATTTCTATGACAGTAGAGGAATTGTACGGAGCATTCACTGGTTTACCCGATTGTCTCCCAGCCAGCACCTCAATCATCATTCACTTCGTGGATATGGCGTGATTTTTTTTTACTTTTCTTTAAACGCAAGCTCCTCGGTTTGCCCGAATTCGCTTATGTTGTGCTGTTACTGTACGACGTTGTTAAACGATATCTCTTTCATTATTCAGCTAATTATCCTCTAACACTAATTGCCTCCTCGGTACTCCTTTTAGTAACAAGTTTGTAAAACTGAGCGTGAAGTCTGAAAACATAAATGTCTCTCTAGCTGTTGGGTAGAAAATGCCACCCCTGTGTGCGCGATTTTTATAATATTCCACACACACGTTTAGAACCTTTTCGCGCATCTAGATGTAAAAAAGGGGAATCCGGGGCTGGGCAAAGTCATACGCCAGTCATTTTTTTTTTCTGTACTGGCGCGCGTCACCACACGCCTCGCGCCACCGACTTTTATCGGGGCAGCCATAGGCTACGTGGCCGACAGAAATACACCCTCACGGGTTAACGTTCGAAATTCGCGGCTCAGCCGGTTCACTCCCCAGGCGTTCACGCACCCCGTGCACAACCGGGCGCCGGGTTGGGGGGACGCCCTGCCCTTTTAACCGGTGGGTGTCCGGCGGCAGGTTTCGAACACCTACCTCCCGATGCCGAGGCGGACGCCCTATCCACTGGGCCCACGGCTACGGTGAAATCCGCTGCTCAAAAGTGTTACTTAGCAGGAAAGTTCTCTTTATATGTTCAGGCAATGATTTGGATGAAGAAATGCGTGTAATATAAGTTTCGTGTGCGTTGCGCCTGCCGCACCGAACATCACCCTTGGAGGACGTTCACGGCGATCAGATAAATGATAACGAAGAAATTGTTACAGGATAGCGCAAAGTGTTTACAAAAATGGATACAAGCCTGCCAGTACATTTTTGCGATAAATAAACAGGCTGATGTAATAGGTGTTAATGCAGCCTGCAGCACGCATAGCATTGCGTCTTATACCTCCATCGAATCGGCCTCGTAGACTTTGTGCTCTTTAATTTCCCAACGATATGGCCACACTATACCGAGTGTAGCATCTATCTTTAGCTAAGAGTTAAAAAATGCAACATTAGAGGCAGGCGAGTGAAATCATTTGCAAATTGCTGACAGCCACCTTGCGCACCACAAAAATTTTTGTTTCGTAATTTATTATTTTCTTAATTATACGTATTTCATTATATTGCTAAATATTGAGTTTAGGCAAGAAATGCGACTTGCAACGTTCGACAGCGCCTTCAGAAACTCCTTGCATTATTTGCGATATAGGATGTCCGCCGTAACCATTTTTTCCAAGGTGCAAAGAAAGCCCGCGAAATACAATAAGAACAACGTGACTAGCGCATTCGCGCGTAACGAACATGCTGCTCTCAGCCGTGGCTTGAGCGAACGAAATCAGCTGCGGCCGCGACTCGCCGGCTCCTTTGCAGCGGTAGGCCGATAAATTGGCGGTGGTTTTTTGACCCGCGCTAGCTACAACTTGCACCGTCACGCGCGCCAACTGGCTGATTCACCGAGCGCCAAATGACTCAAAATTATCACAATGGATTGCCATAAATTTGACATTTGAATAGGCGTCTGTATGATGTTCACACCATCAACTGAATCATAAACTGAACACTTAGTATATGCCCTGTGCTTGACGTCGTCATCGTATCTATTCTGCTGATTACGAATCCACGTTCCCAAATCATGTCATTAATAGACTCATATTTTATTTATTCGCATTGTACATGAGTGGCTCAGGTCGAACGAGGCACTCTTAATTTTCATTTGTCCGCACGCCTGCTCCCTTTGCCGTATTTTATGCACTTAGTGCGTTTTTCAAGTTATGAACTGTTTGAATTGAGGGTCATTTTAGAATAGGGCATGCAATGCTTTGCGTTAGCGTTTGGTGGCACTGCGCATGCGTCATAAGCTCACCTGTTGTTTAAGCATTATTGAAAATATCTAGGTACTCAAGCAACCCAAACCGTAAAAATCATATTTTAGGATCAAAAAAATTGCAGGGTGCTTAAGCAACGCACTTAATAGTGGAACACGATAGCGTAATCTGGGCTCGTTCGCATCGCGTTCTCAGTCGCTTATCATGTTTCGCTTCTCGGGTGGACACCTGAACCATGCCTCGAGGAATGTACGGCACGGTAATGCTTTCAGTCTGCGGCTGGCTCGACTATCGCTGACGGTGTCCGTGTCTTCACCACGAATTGGGCTGGGTTCACTTCTTGACGGGTGCGTACGGAACATGAACGAACAGCACCTCCACCAGATGTCACTGGGTGGTGACGTCGACGAAGACAGCAGTCGGCGTGTTACACTAAACTCGTTATTTGGCCGAACTTGTGGCTCGTAAATGGAAAGTCAAACTACAGCAATACACACACTATACTGATAGCGGCGACTAGACGTGTTATGTAACACGTCCTACATAGGTACCGGCCATTAAGCTTCACGCCATTCTTCATGTTGGACGTTCGTTACAACTATAGAGATCAATTAGCAAACAATCACGCCATAATACGAAGTGATGATGACTGAGGAGCTGGATCGGAGATAATCGGGTAAACCGTGAATGCCCCGTTCCACTACCGTCATATAAAGACGTCATACGTTGTTATAGATGCGATTGTGGTCAGGTTGTGTCGCGCGTCGGCGCCACAAAATTCAGGTAGTGACCACCTTCGGCGCTTGGCTTCTGCATTCCGCGCCCGTAGCTCTTCGAGGTTCCCTTGTCACCGCTTCCGCGCTGCTTCGGTTTCGCGGGCTTGTATCTCGGGGTCCGCACGACGATGACGTCTCTCTGCGGCCTCGTGATCTCTCCCCGCAAGGTCTCGGCGGCGAGCCCGCGCTGCTGCTGCTTTGCGAGCCATCCGCTCCGCCACCTTTTGTCTTCTTCGTTCATGTTATTAGTATCGAAGCGCACTGAATGACGACTGTCGAAAGAGAGAGGAAGCGCACAATTGTGGCCCTGTGGTGGTCTCCTACCAACCTAGAGCACGCGCCAGCGTGGAGCAAGCGTCGCATGCTACAGTAGGCTATGCTATATGCGGTTTTGCCTCCGTTATTACATCAGCAAGGCGCTGGAAGAACAAGAGGAAGAAGGCTTCTCTTTCGCGCGAGCGTACGCATGCTACAGTTGGCTATGCTATATGTGGTTTTGCCCATTGGTTTTGCCTGCGTTGATATCATCATCAATGCGCTCGAAGGACCAGAGGAAGAAGACTTCTCTTTCGCGCGAGCTGCGCGCGAGCGTGCGCATGCTGCACTTGGCTATGCTATACGTCAGTATATGCTATATGCTATATGCCATACGGCAAACTACAGTGAAATCTACTAGTCGAAAAGTGTTACTTAGCAAGAAAGTTATCCGTTTCTCTTGATACGTTCAGGCAATGACTTCGATGAGGAAATGCGCGCAATAGAAGTTCGTGGACGGCGCGCGGACGCAGAGCTAACAGAAGTGGCGACATGGGGCAGCCTTGCTTTACAGAAGAGTAAATAGAAGGAGGTTTCGAGAGTTGAGCATTAACAATCAGAGGGGTCGAACATTTATTACAACGAAGTCTAACGCCTTTAACCACAGCCGCGCCGACATCGACATGTTCAAGAAGAGAAATAAACGCCAGGCCTGCGCGGAAAGCGCAGGACAGTCACAGCTAAAGCTGGAAGAGCGGCATTCTTAAAAGCCTGTTATAAACTCTCTTGTGGCTACTAATACAAGTACATTAGCAACGTACCCACTACGCTACAAATCATAATTTTTGGGAACTTCGGAACCACCCATCACAATATTATTCGTTATTCTGCGGAGAAGCGAGGTACCATCTGTAAGGCATTATGTGCAGTTTCTTGATGCGAAGGTTGATGACGATGAAGAATTATGACAGCGCCTTTTGTAATGGGTTGGAAGCTTTAAAGAAGCCACTAGTTACGCAATTCGTATTGTGTGGCGCCCGGTCATTATTTCACTCTTCCACCACGCTTTACAACATACGCTATCTTGAGAAAAAGAGAAAGAGGGGGAATTAACTTTATCGAGAACCTGAGGAACTGGATCATGGGAGCCTTATGGTCTTCCTTGGCAACCAATAGAAGTGCACTTGCGAGGAAGCCACTACGCTACAAATCATCATAATTTTTGTGAAGTAGGGAAGCAGCCACTATGCAATTTTTCGTCATTCTGCGGAGAACCGTGGCACTGGCTAAACGCCTGTAAGGCAATATGTGCACTTTGTTGATGCTGTGGCTGATGAAGATGAAGAGTTATCGCAGAGGCCTTTGTAATGGGTTGGAAGCATTCAAAAACCCACTCGTTGCGCAGTTCGTATTGTGTGACGCCCGGTTACAGAATTCGCGTTTGTGTGACGCCTGGTTGTTATTTTACTCTTCTGACACACTACATTACATATGTTAATGTGGTTCCTTCCCGACATGAAGTCTGTATAGGGTCTTTTTACAACGCAGTTTCAAGAACCAGCATGGTCCTGAGGTAGAACACTGGGCTCCCACAGAGAGGGCCCAGGTTCGAACCCCGTTCCATCCTGGAATTTTTTTCTTATTTTCTTTTTTTTCTAATTTCGTGTGATAGCGGTTACGGACACCGGCGGCGGCGGCAGCGGCAGCGGCAGCGGCAGCGGCGGCGGCAGACAACTACGGCGCCAAAAACGGCCGTTGAAATGATCTCATAACAGCTTTCGCTGTAAAAAAAGGAACGAATAACTAACACAATCAAAAGTTTTTGCAATGTCTACCTTTAACAGTGCAAGCAGGTTTTGATAACCATAGCAATAATGAACAACTGTACTAGCAATGTGTATATTGTTTAGTATAGCTCGGCCTCTAATTCCACATGGCTGGTGAGATCCGATGGGAATGGACATCGCAAATTGCAACCTATCTGATAATACTTTTGCAAACATTTTGCAGCCTACGTGCGACAGCGATATGGGCCTCGTGCGCTCAGTTGATGGCGCCACCGCTATCCGAGTGAGCAGCGCCCATGCGGCCAGTTCGCGCATTTTGTCCCTGTTCCCTTCCAGGCGCGTAGCTCGAAGTGGTGTGCGATCAAAGTCGGTGCGTGAAAATGGCGACGCAAAACGAGACCCGCTTGGTTTTTTGCGGCTACCGACGAAGAGCAAATGTTCAGGAATACTTCAAACGAAGTAGTTCCCTTCGGGGTGGCGACTTGTACGCCGCTAATCACGTTTACTGCGTGAGAGGAGATCTCCAGCGCTGTCGGTCCGTCGAAAATATTCGGAAAATGCGTCACACAAATGAGGACCATGCAGTTCGACGTTCGTTTAGAGCCGTGCAAACTTTATTCTTGGCATACGATAACATACTTTTTATCCGCAGCCTCGCGCGTCGCGTCTCCTATGACCGGCGCGCATTAGAAAAATGTCGCTCTTAGCATGACGTGGCTTAATTATTTTGGTCATAGCACGTCTTGTTTTAATTAGCTAGGTCCAAGGCCTAGCTAATCAGACGGGCGCACGTGCTTGGGGAGCGAGCAGAAGATGAAGAAGACGACAAAGAAAGCGCGGGCGGGCTGAGCAACGCGCTAGAACCTATGGGGGCAGATAATGATGACCATGATGACAATACATGTGGCCTCGGCGATTAGGTCCGGCCGCGCGCTGTCGAAAGGTGTTTGGCCGGAGCTAATCTTGGAGGCCACGGTACTAATTATTCTAAAAACATGGTTGATCCCTCCGTCATGGGATTCGGAATAACACGAAAGTAAAGCGTGCCCTTACAGAAGTAACTGAATGTTTACTGCACAATGTATATTGACGTCTGGCAGCTATAGCACGCTTAACGTGGGTGTGCCCACTTTGATGGTTGGTGGTACATCTCCATCCCGACGACTGACGTCCCTGCTAAATGATGAAACAAACCCTTGTAGTAGCTGTAGTAGTTAGCGGTGAAAGCGCAATAAGAGAACTAGGTGTGATAGCCAGAAGAGCGTCGCATATTGGACCCAGAACTTGGTCGCCATCCCGCGGCATGTTAAAATGTGATTGAACACCATGGCCGGACTAGAGGGAAACGCAAATCTCGTCGTGCCGCCCCAGTAGCCCGGCCACGATTTTTCTAGGGCGAGCGCGTGAGTGGGGAACGCGGTGTTACAGCCACGTGAGGCAGGCGCGCGTCGCAGAGTTATGAGCGAGGCCGACGCTGTTACGATGCTTGGCTAAGGTCCCCACCTCGCGGTATGTTAAGGCATCGACAAAATTAAACTTCTATTGAAAACACACCGAACGGGAGGGACGTGTAACGCGTTGCAGGCGCTAATCGCGGAGGCCACAGTAATGACGAATTACTTGACTTTATCGCTCCCAGAGGGCAACACCACCCCGCCGACCGGGAGAATGGTAGATATAAAAGGCGCGTTTGTTAAACCCCTAAAGTCTGTGACCGTGGCGCAGTGGATAACGTGCCCGGTATACTCGGTCCGCAAAATTTTTTCTTTGCCATCTGACCGTTTATATTTTTTGACGTCATTTCTGTGACGGAAATACGTCAGGGAAGTCTTGGTGGACCCCGGCATCAAACACTTTCGTGTTAAAAGATGGATTGTTAAAATGACAGATTAGCAACGATAAAGAGATAGAAACCGCATGAAGCGCCCCCGTCTCTTAGTTTTCTAGCGCTGTTAGTACGTCCAACACTTTGCCAAGTTATATTTTTGAACAGGAGCAACTGTGTTTTTTGTCTAGGTCATCCCATCATAAAGCCGAACCTGAGGCCCCTCACCCCGACAGTCGTGCACAGCCGGTAAAAGTGGGCACTGTAAAGGACTGTTTTGCGTCGCAACGGTTGCTACAAGCCTCCGATCAGGCTAACAATAATAACAGGAACAAGGAAACCAACAATGTGTCAATATTACCTGGAGCAGTAGCGTAGCCAGAATTTTTTTTCGCCGAGGGTTAAACAACACTTTATGTGTGTTCGTCCGTGCGTTTGCATGTGTGCGTTTATACATACATATGCAAAATTTAAAAAAAAATCCGTAGTGGGGGGAGGGTGTTCGAACCCCCCTGGCTACGCCAGCGACTTGGATGGAAAGCGAGAGAAACCGTGCGAGACCGTGCGTTTGCTTAGTCCAGAGCGCCGAACGGCTGCGATCCAGCTTTTTCGCCGATAAGCCTTGTTTGACTTCCGAGGAAAATGATAAAATTGCACCTTCGGCAGTTTCTCGGCCGTCCTATTGTAGCTGTTCTGACATGCGAACTCGCAAGAGCAGATAGAAGTCGATATTTTCGACGCGTACACATGCTTGCGCTGCTAGGGGCTATTGCCAACGTGCTGCGGCCAAGCGAGGCTGTGCGGAGGGAACAGGGATATTTCGCCAGCAGCAGCCGCACTGGAGCTGCATGTCCGATTTGAAACAGCACTGCACGAGGCCCATTTGCCTATACCCTCAACAGAGCGAAATCTTTCCTTTTCAAAGGTTTCCGGTATGAAAACAGTATGCCTTTTCGAAAAACACCGTAGGAATGTCTCCATGTCGTAGCTTATTTGAAAAAAAAATATCCAGCAATATGGCAGTGTTTTTTGAAAACTTTGTAGCATTCAGCAGAAATTCCATCAGGGCCAGGTGTTTTCGATTAGGGTAAGTTATTAATTGTCTGCTCAATTTCCTGTATTGTAAAGGGGCTACTAATGACTGCATATACATCGTCCTTGAAGAGGCTGAAAACAGAAAGAAAACTAGTTTTTTGGTCTACATTAGGGTCATTAGGGAGAGCACTACATGAACTTTCATAGTACTTTTCGACCTTCGATGTAATGTGCATTGTATCCAAATGTTATAAGAACATAGAGATGAAAAGTGGAATTAGTTTCGAAATTGCATGACGATGATAATCGAGTAAACCTTGAATCGTTGATTACTCAGAATCCGAGGTCCGCCTGCATCGAGAACGAATACGTGTCACTTTGTAGCCGGCAACATCATATCTTTGAAGTAGACATTTAATGTTTTCAACTTCATTACCACCGTTCCTGGCATTTCACATTCCAATCCCATAAAGGTTTGAAATGCGTTTAAGGAGCGTCTTTCTTCGTTCTTCCTATAATAAGACCTAATAGCTCCAATCTCTATAGGTCGAACACGAACACGCTCGAAGAGCACACCATAGCCTTGTATAGTAGAGTGTAGAAAGGGAGTGAGAAATTTCGGGCAGTGAGCGTGAGGAGGAGATACATGTGATGGGGATGAGGAGGGAAAGGAGGAGGGGAGGGAGTAAAGCATTGAATAGAAAAAAAATCTGGAAGATATAAATAGAGAGAACGAAATCCAGAAAGAGAAATAAATAGCTAAAGAGAAAGAGCCAAAAAAAGAGACAGAGAGAGGGTTGAAAGAGTAAGAAAGATGGTAAGACCAAGAAAGAGAAAGAAACAGAGAGAGAAAGACAAATAACTAAATGAATAGAAACAAACCGATAAAAATAAGACACAGAAAAAGAGGAGACAACACAGAAGAAGAAAGAAATAGAGGAAGGAAGGACGGAGAAGACCAGCAACACTCGGGAGAACAAAGCGAAGGCAGGACTACGCAGATGGCTATCAGCTCCCCTGTCTCTTTAGCGTTGCGCCTTCAGTGCAAGATAAGCTTAGGCGAACACAAGATACTCGGAGTTACTTTTTCTTCTCACCTTAGTTGGAACTCGCACGTAGAAGAGCTGTGTAGGAGACTGTCATCAACTACTGGAGCATTATCACGATGTCAACGCTTGCTCCCGACGAAGGCAAAGCTTCAAATATACTACGCGCTGTTCGCATCCCACCTGAATTACTGCAACCTGGTTTGGATTACCACAACTAAACAGAACCTAAATAAAATCTTGCTTCTGCAAAAGAAGATTCTTCGACACATTGCAGACATTCCCTACCTGGCCTCAACTAGAACAGTCTTTCAAGAATACACTGTCATACGGGTTCAACACTTATACAAATTCCGGGTTTTACAAGCGTTCTACTTTTCCGATATTTATAAAAAATTCTTGGCAACTATATCCCACCTAAAACATAATGACACTACTATACGTACGCGATATACTTTTACGTGGTTTGTTCCTCGTTACCGAACCACCTATAACTTACAAGAACTGCACTATAATTTACCATCCATCCTAAATGAATATGCCGAACTTACCACTGCTACACACCGGCAGTTGCGTGAATTTTTTGCGTCTATGTTGTAGCTCTCACGTTGATAGGTCTTGATTGTGCAAACATTAGCCTATCTTATCATACCGCATTTCTATTTCAATTTTCTCTTTTATCATCTTTACGCGATATTGTTATTGTTTAAAATTTCTGTACTTTCAGTAAACCTTCAGGTTCACAGTATGCTGTTTTTTTATGCTGTTTTTTTTTGTTTTTTTGTTTTATTTTTGCAATTTGCAGTACCTTTTTGTATTACAAAGTTGTTTATGCTGTACTAAACGTTTGAATGCAAATTTTACTGTGACTCTCTGTATGCTATTGCTATTGCTTGATGTAATCCTAAATGCAACTCTTACAGTATTACTCATGTATGTTTAAGTATGATCTTACATGCCCATTTGTACTGTAAACGTCGTAGGCTGCCAATGTAAGGGTCTTCAGGGACCAAGTCAAGCTGCCTAGAGCAGCTTTTAGCCATGAAGACTATCCAGATTTTTCTAGTGAAATAAACTTTGACTTTGACTTTGACCTGTGTCGAATCTGCGCTACGCGGTATTTCAAGAATTTATCTATACGTAAAGAAATCGTAGTTTCGATCTCTATTAAAAATCAGTGTTTGTCAGCCACTCGTACTTAAGGTTTGTAATTCCTCCTCATGTAACACGTCCTACATCAGCACCAGCCATTAGGTTTAACGCCATACTTCATTTTGGACGTTCGTTACAAAGTACAAAGATAAATTATGAAAAAAATTATTACCCGTTTGATGGTATAGTGTTTTAAATTCTCTGAGTTTGAAGGACCCATTGTGGCGTGATTCTGACTTTTCAGTCTCCGAGACACTCTACAACCTCCATGACGCTAACAGGACAAGATCCGCCAACAGCATCGATAAAATGAATTCTACGACCTTTGAGGGAGTCATCCCTGGCCCCCTGGGGGCCGCTATCTTAATTAACCGCATTTTTCAAATAATCGTTACTTTATAAACTACGGTTTGTCGCGATTCAACGGACGACTGCTTGGAATAAAAAATGCCGAGAGAGTTTTCTGTGCTTCTTTTGTGATTCCGTGAAGTGTAACAGCATGAATGAAGTCGCCTATTTAATGGTACATGTTGCCATGCCTCTACATAGCCGCTTCCTCGTCGTTGACAGTGACACTTTGGACGAGTCATGTCATGAATAGTATCACCTTGTTATCCTAACCGCGCGCATTACATGATGCTCACGCGCAGCATTCAGAGAGCTTTTACTTTTCTTTTCACGCATGCTTCTCGGTTTCCCCGAATTCGTTTACATTTTGCTGCTATTGTACTGGTTGATGTTATGTTATTGTTCATCTCAATTATTATTTGGCTAATTACCGCCTAATACATTAATTTGATTCCTCGGTATTGCTTTTTGTTACAAACTTTGTATAACTCAGCGAAAAGTCTTAAAAAGTAGGTGTCATCAAGCTGATGGAGTTAAATTGGACCATTGAGTGCGCCATTTTCACCATATTCCACACACCCGTTCTAGTTACCTTTTCGCCGCATCTAGATGTAAAAAAGGAGGAACCGGGGCCTGGGAGACGTTCCCACGCCAGTCTTTTTTTTTTTTGTCTGACTGACGCGGATCACCACACGCCTGGAGCCACCGAATTCTATTGGGGCAGCCACAGGCAACATGGGCGACAGAATAACCACCCTTACGGGTTAACGTTCGAAACTGGCGGCGCAGCCGGTTCACTCCCCAGGCGTTCACACACCCCGTGCACAACCGGGCGCCGGGTTGGGGGGACGCCCTGCCCTTTTAACCGGTGGGTGTCCGGCGGCAGGTTTCGAACCACCTACCTCCCGCTGCCGAGGCGGACGCCCTATCCACTGGGCCACGGCTACGGTGAAATCCGCTGCTCGAAAAGTGTTACTTAGCAGGAAGGTCATCCGTTGCTCTTGATATGTTCTGGCAATGACTTCGATTAGGAAATGCGTGTAATATAAGTTCGTGTGCGTCGCGCTGCCGCACCGAACATCACACTTGGGGGCGTTCACGGCGATCAGATAAATGATAACGACGAAATTGTTACAGGAAAGCGCAAAGTGTTTACAAAAATGGATAGAAGCCTGCCAGTATATTTTTCCGCTAAGCGAACAGGCTGATGTAATAGGTGTGATTGCAGCCTGGAGCACGCATAGGATTGCGTCTTATATCTCCATCGAATCCACCTCGTGGCCTTTGTGTTGTTTAATTTGCCAAGGATATGGCCAATCTATATTTAGCCAAGGGTTAAAAAATGCAGTGTTAGAGGCAGGCGAATGAAATCAGTTGCAAATTTTTGACAGCCACCTTGCGCACGACAGACATTCTTGTTTCGTATATGAATAATTTGTTAATTATGCATATTCAATTATAATGCTAAATACTGACTTTAGGCAAGAAATGCGACTTGCAAAGTTTGAGAGCATCTTCAGAAAGTCCCATTGCATTATTTGAGATAAAGAAAGCCTGACGCATACCACTTTTTTCAAGCTGCAAAGAAAACCCGCGAAATACAAATAGGAATCGGAATAACACTAAAGTAAAGCGTGCCCTTACAAAAATAACTGAATGTTTACTGTACATTGATATAAGAGAGTTTGCACAATGTATATTGATGTCTGGCAGCTATGGCACCGTTTAACGTGTATGCACCCACTTTGATGATTAGTGGTACATCTCCATCCCGACGACTAACGTCCATGTTAAATGACTAAACAAACCCTTGCGGTAGCTGTAGTAGTTAAAGGTGAAAGCGTAATCAGAGAACGAGGTGTGATTGAAACAAGAGCGTCGCAGATTGGACGCAGAACTTGGTCGCCATCCCGCGGCATGTTAAAATGTGATTGAACACCACGGCTGGACTAGAGGGTAACGCAAAGAGCGTCATGCCGCTCCGGTAGCCCGGCCGCGTTTTAGGGGCGAAGCTCCTTAAGGCGGCACCCGTTCGTCCCTCGTAGTCGTCGTGGTCGTAGTAGTGAGTAACAAGTCTTACGCTTTGACCTCCAAGGTGGTGCCGGTGGGAGATTTCTCCTGTGCGTTGTTGAACAATAAAAATTCGCAGCGTGCGCGTTAACTAAAAGCCGATTCTTCTGTCTCTCATTCCCCATTAGCAGCCATTGGCATGTTCCAGTAGGAAACGTTAGTAGAAGTAGAAGTGTAAGTGTTAGCTAAAGCCGACTTCTTCTGTCTCTCATTGCCATTAGCAGCCATTGTTTACCTCCAAGGTAGTGCCTGGTGAGATTTCTCCTGTGCGTGATTAAACAATAAAAATTTTGTTCAAAACCCCGTTGATTGATGAAATAAACCAACGAAAGACGCCAGATGTTTTGTAAAAGCAGAACGAAAGAACGCCAGATGTTTTTCTTAAAGTGTAGTAGTAGTAGTTTATGTAGCCACCTCGCCCGATCGTCAACGGGCGAGGTGGACCGGCAACGGCGCGAGGGACCCTGCCGTACGAGAGTTAAATCACACTAAAAGACATACTTTGCGGGCGATACACTCTAGTTGAGCTTTCAACTTTTCGTCTTAATGTACATGATAAAGAAATTATTTCTACGAAAAACGCAAGGCACACCTGAGCAATATGTTTGGTTTTGGGACGCTAAATGGAACCATGAGGCGATGCGAAGCCGGAGCACTTGCACGATCGCGTTTCCGTTGGCTTTCGTTGGGCATGCTACCGACCTCGCGTCGTGGAACGCGCGTCCTGTCTTCCCTCTAGCCTTGCCTTTAATTCGCACAGGGCGAGCGGGGAATGCGGTCGCTCTTGGCGCTCTTTTCGCTCGGGAGCGACTTCTTGCTTGCATTTCACCGATCACAAGTGATAATGAAGGGACCACGTAAACCACAGTACAATAAAAGTTTGATGTTTAATATATACACGATGTTTCACACACTCTTTATATTATGTACTGGGCGCATTTCACGGAAGAGTTTCACGGTTTACAGATGATTCCCTCCGTAGCTTCGCCCCATCATCATCATTCCACCCGTGGATATGCTGTGATTTTTTTTTTTTTCGGGGCGAGCGCGTGAGCGGAGAACGCGGTTTCACAGCCAGGTGAGGCAGGCGCGCGTCGCAGAGCTATTTCTGGTGTTGATTAGCGTGATACTATGAGCGAGGCCGACGCTTTTACGACACTTGGGCGAAGGTGGCCACCTCTCGGTGTGTTAAGGCATTGACAAAATTGAACTTTATTGAAAACGCACCGAATGGGACGGACGTGTAACGCGTGCAGGTGCTAATCGCGGAGACCACAGTAATGACGAATATTTTACTTTACTCTCCACAGAGGGCAACACCACCCCGCCGACCGGAAGAGTGGTAGATATAAAAGACGCGTTTGTAAAGCATCTAGAGTCTGTGACCGTGGCGCAGTGGATAGCGTGCCCGACATCTGTTGTTGCGGACCACGCGGTCGAGGGTTCGAAGCCCGTTGACGGAATTTTTTTTTCTTTGCCAATCTGATCGTGGTAAATTTTTCGACGTCATTTCCGTGACGGAAATACTTCAGTGATGTCTTCGTGGACCCCGGCATAAACACTTTCGTGTTAAAAGAACCATGTGACTAGCGCATTCGCGCGGCAGCGAATGTGCTGCTCTCAGGCGTGGTTTGAGCCATAGAGTTTCCTAAAATTAACTAGAGGGGACTGGCGCTGCGATCGTTCAGCTACCATGGGAATGATGGGTAGTACGCAAATTTGCCTAGTCTTCGTGCTTACAGCTTCAAACGTACTTGTGGCTTTGTTTATTGCTATGTTTTCGTTTTTTTTTTCGGATAAAAAATGGATCGTTCTGATCTTCGTGACCAGATTTGAATCGCTGAGCCTAAAGAAGATAAAGTGGCGAAGTGAAACTGCTGACTTTTACTGAAATTCGTTTTGCGACAAAGCGGATGCAGCCGACGCAGAGCCAAACGGAGCCGAAAGTACGAAGCTTAGATAAATTTGTGTACTACCCATCATTCCTATGCTGGCTGAAACGTCATGCGTTGTAGCTCCCATAGACACTAGCGCCAGAGTTCCCTCTAGTAAGTATTAGGAAACTCTATGGTTTGAGCGAACGAATTCATCTGCAGCCGCGACTCGCCGGCTCCGTCGCAATGGTAAGCCGTTAAGTTGGCGGTGATTTCTTGGCCCGCGATAGCCAGTTGGCGCGCGTGACGGTGCAAGTTGTAGCGAGCGCGGGCCAAGAAAAAAATTGCAGCATCCGTTCTCGATAACGAGATGGATTCTTGTGCGTCGTATTTGTGTGCAGATCGAGGAGCTACGTCGGCACAATCGTTGCCCAATACACACTAAACAAAAATAACCAGAAAAGGGACTAAACTGCTTGTCCTCTAGCGCACTAACTTTTCTGTTTTTTTTACTACGTACCAGTCGAGGTAAAAATTTACTCTCATGATGAGTTTTTGTACGCAGAAACGGTAGTAATTATTTATTCCGCTGAGGTTTTCAGCGAGTATAGTAAGAGTAATTTTTATTGCCTTTACAATGTCTTCCGGGGATTTCTGAGAGTTATTTCTCGGTCGACAGTTTCTTGTGGCTGATGTTATAGTATTTATTTACTCCCCTAACTCAGTTTTCGCGGCTATTTTTGGTGGTTAAAAAAAGGAACGCGATTGCACCATGATCCATCGAAATTCGAACTTAAATAACGTAGAAAGCACAGTATCCATGACATATACAGAGATAAACACACACACACACACACACACACACACACACCACACACACACACACACCACACAAACACACACCCACACACACACACACACAAACCAATGCTGAATAAAACACCATATAAACCGACTGCTCGCACTGCACAGCCGTACGCCGGCCACCCGGTATATATAGGGACTGAATCTTGACCCTCCATCTTGTGGCAGTAAGATAATTATGTTTTGCTTGCTTGAACAATAAAGATTCACGCAAACGCGTAAACTTTTAGGGTTGGCGGCAAGTCGCCATGAGTGACACCGACCTGTTAGTACAAAGCCGTCTAATCTCACCTTTTTGATTATCCAATTATTCGCTGGCACTCCGTGTTGGCCGAAGCCGCGTTAGCAGTGCTGATGCACAAACCCGCAAAATATACCTAAGCACACACAAACCACAGCCACTCAACAACTTTTCCATTACGCAGCGGTGCACAAACACAGTAGCAGCACAATTCCAGGAACGCCGGCGAAGAGCGGCGCCGCGCCTGTACCGGCTCCTTACCGACGGCGTCGCTAGGCCTTTTCGACGAGCGCGGCTATACGATGAACGACAGCTGGCGATCTCCTGTTCAGTTGTCATCGTCGTTATGTTAGACACAAATTAAAAATAATAGGTGACGGCTATTCGCGGTGTCTTACGGAGCGATACCCTTTACAACGAACGAGACGGCTCGCAGGCCTGGTTTTCACCGTGCTCGTACTCGCAGTGCACCGGCGGCCGCACGTTGGTTCTGTCTGCCTCGTATCGGGGCTCGCCTTCGCGCTAGATGGTTCACAGCGGCGGCCGCATGGAGCCAAATACACAGTTTGGAATGTACACAGTTCGGACTGTTCTGTGAAACAAAATCTATGCGACGCTTGTTTCACCTGCTCCGGCGACGCACTTACACCGGCCGCTGGCCGGCGCAGTGCCGACGACGTAGCGAAGCCTTTTTCTTATCGCTTCGAAGTCGTTGCCGGTCACATTTTTTTTATTACTACGCACCAATTATTATACAGTTTAATTTATTATTTTATCTATTCTTGCTTGAATCGGTAAACATAGGCTCTACGTTCTAGACCGCCTCAAATAACCCCAGAAGCAAATTTATTTCTTGCTGAATTCTGCTTGGTTGTGCTTTTCTGAAAAAAAAAAGGAAAGCGCGCGAAACACGTCAATAATGAAATGGACGCTCGCTCACGCGCAGCTACTGGAGCCTTTCCAAGCGTTGTTTTGTTGATACGCGGCAGCGTTCGCTGATCGCGACCTTGTACAGGGCTTCACGTGCGATGATTGCCGCGTCAGCGGCGTGTTTTGATCATGGAGGAAAGAAATAAAATCACAGCATATTCACGGAGTGAATGATGATGAGTGGGCGAAGCTGCGGAGGTTCATCGGTAAACCGTGAATCTTCGTGAATTCTGCCAAGTACATCATCACCGACGTGAGATCGGGCGCGTTTATACTAAAGGTTCGATGAGAGTTATGACGACTTGCAGCTCACTTTAATTTTACATGTACGCTGTGAATTTTCATTGCTTAATCACGCACAGGAGAAATCGCACACACGCACTACCTTGGAGGTCAAAATCCAGTGCCTATATATACGGGGTGGTCAGTGAACGGTTGTGCAGCGCGAGCGGTCGGTTTTTTCAATCAAGACGCTGCCGCGAAGCTGCCTGCGTCGGCGCCGCTGCGCCGCCGCAGGCAGCGTCGCGGAAAAGCTACGCACGGAAAGCTACGTCGCGGAAAGCTACGCAAGCTACGTTCTTTAGGAAAGCTACGCAATGCCCAGCTGTTGCGTATGGTTGCGTATACTCGGTGCAAATCGCGTGCACTGCGGAAAGTACCGAGTGTCACTTTTCATGTGTACGTACACGTTCGCTTTATTGCTGATCACTAATGCATGGTATTTGCATGCGAAGCTCTCGGATGTGCGCTCTGTTGCTTCTTACTCATTCTGTCAACTCAGAACACACGTGAACTTTTGTTTTTGACGTCTGACGCGCCGTACATGACATGCGCCGAAGGCATCGTACGTTTTTAGAGGCTGTGTCGTTATACGAAAGGGCAATAAACTTATGTTGTTATCGGACTACGTGATGCATGTATTGTGCGGTGTGCGCTCGCTGCGTGCTTGTTGTTGTGTGCGTACTGGAATTACAAACTTTACGTGCACGATCGCGTATACAATACAGCGGTGTCCTCTTTTCGACGGGAAGTTACGTCAACTATAGGTTGGCGTTGCGCCGAATAGCGAACAAAGAACCGCTAATCCGGCAACAGATCGGGAAATCGGGCTACGAGAAAGGGAAGGCCTAACGCCCAGCAGAACGCGTAAGTCACTGTTAGGTGAGTTCGAATACGATGATGCAGGGGCTGAACGTTTTTGATCACGGCACGTACCGGTATTCTGTACTGTTTCACAAAAACGCTCCACGAAGAATTTCAGCACGCAGCGCTCGGGCCTGCCACGCACGAACAGCCTGGTAAACGTCTGCTTGCAACATTTTACTGCGTGCGAACCGCACAATACGCGCTAACTTTACGCCGGGACTAGAAATCTGCGCAGAAGCTAACCACCGCGAAGGGCACGCCGCGGGGCGTCTGCTGTTTTGTTTGCCCCATACCGGTTTGTTTGCCCCATAAATCTGACGTCACTTCCGCCACACTTTTCGCAAAGCATTGAAATACGATAGGGCCTCTTCTTAGTATTCCTTCCTCCATGGTTTTCAGTGTATCGAATGAAGCGTTGTTAGCTATCGCAATATCATGCGTGTGGTGCAGGATGGTTGGAGGATGCGGGAGGAGTCGTTAGCGCGCGACGCGGCTGGCCACAGCGATGACGATAAGAAACTGCTGTTAACCCATTTCAAGGCGTACTTCATAAGGGACAGCCTACGTCGACCTAATGTATTGTGCTCCTTATTTAAATAAAAAGTTGTCCTGATTGTTACTGTGGAACAAAAAAGTATTTCGCTGCTGTAGTTACCTATCTTTGATTTACATAGAGCTACCACACGGTTAAAATGTAAGAAAGGTCCGCTTCTCACGCACGTGAAAAGTCAACATGAAAAGCGTTAGTTGCTCCAAGAAGTAGGCGCCGATTAGCTAGTATTTTATCGAATGTCCTTCCGACGTGTACTCGTAAATAACACTATCCGCCAAGACTATTCGCGTTCACATTGTCGCTTTCGGGCCCTGTTGGCGTCTTCAGCGTTGCAGATGTGAGGGTGGTACTGCACAAGCTCAACACAAAATCGGCGCCAGGCCCGGACGGGATAAGCAACAAAACGCTACGTAACTTGGACAATGACTTCATAGAACAACTGACGGCTTACATGAAGGAGTTCTGGAATGCGGGCGCTATACCAAGCTCGTGCAAAACGGTGCGCATAATTATGATTCCCAAACCGGGCAAAAAGGTACAGATCGACAACCTTCGACCGATATCTCTGACGTCATGCGTTGGTAAGGTCATGGAACATGTGGTTCTCGCTCGCCTTACCAACTACCTCGAGGACAGAAACATGCTCCCGCATACAATGCTAGGGTTCCGTCGTAACCTTTTCACGCATGACATTATGCTTCAACTCAAGCACGATATCGTAGACAATCCCATACGGTCCACCAAAGCCATACTCGGGCTCGACGTCCTGAAAAAGGCGTTCGACAACGTTAACCACGCTACGATACTTGAAAGTATACGAGCATTGGGACTGGGCGAGAGAACGTACCACTACACACGGGATTTTCTTACGTGTCTCCGCGCCCGCTTAGCGATTGGCGGACTAGACATTGAAGACACATACATGGGTTGTACGGGCAAGCCGCAGGGCTCCGTATTCTGGCCCATGCTCGTGCTTGTCGGATTACCACGAAAGCTAGCTGAGATAGAAGGCCTACACCATAGCTTGTGCGCCGAAGATATCACCCTCTGGGTTGCCGAGGGAAATGACGGCCATGTAGACAAAACGCTGCAGGAAGCCGTCGACGTGGTGCAGGACTACCTTGGCGACACGGGCCTCCAATGTTCCGCTGCTAAATCGGAGCTCCTGCTCTACAAACCCTCGCGCAGGGACCGTAAACCCTAGAGCGCATATATAGAATTTAATGCAGTCACATCAGACGGCGCTGTCATCCCACACGTTAACACCATTAGGGCACTGGGCTTGCGCCTGTCCACCAACAGGCACAACGGCGAACCCATTCGCCGACTAGAGGGCACGGTCAATGAAACGATCCGGATGCTGAAACGAATAACAAATAGACCTATAGCGGAATGAAGGAAAGCAGTACCATTCGCCTGATACACGCTTTCGTTATTAACCACGTAACGTACGTCGCCCCCTACCTCAATGGCAGGGGACTGAACGCACCAAACTAGATCGTCTCATCCGCAAGGCGTACAAACGCGCAATTGGATTACCGGTCAATACCACCACGGAAAAAAAATTCGGCAGATCCCACGCACTGTGGGAATCGATGTAATGCGAAGCAGCCAGCAAAGAGCTGCATACGTCGCCTTGTTTGCCCTTGAGCCAAATGAAATGATTCATGCCATGGAATCTAGTCCACCATATATCACATGTTCGCCATGCACGCATGCATGCACAGTCTAGTGTACACCATGCCAATGAAACGCATATTCTGGTATATAAATGCATGACCTGTCGTTTATGTTCTCACGCACTCGTGTCATGCCATACCAGTTTTGGTGTATATCACGTTAAGAAAATGGCCGGAAGCGCACCATGACAGTGGCATGTAAATCATACCGTACATGACATGCATAACATGATTTCGCATGTTAAGACCTCCCATTTATGTTCGTTATACAGTCACATCGCGCAATACCATTTTGGTGTATATCAAAGGAGCGAAATGGCCGCGAATGCACTATGATCATGGCATGTAAGTCAGGACATACATGGCATGCATGTCATAGTTTTTCATGTTACCACCTGTTATTCATGTTCTTCATACAGTCACATCGCGCAATACCAATTTTGGTGCATATCAATCTAGCGAAACGGCCACGACTTGCGCCATGAGCATGGCATGTAAATCATGACATACGTTAACCTGCATGTCATGATTTCCATGTTACCCACCTCCCATTTACGTTCGTCATGCAGCCGCGTCGTGCAATACCAATTTTTGGGGTATGTCATGCATGCGAAACGGCACGAGTGCGTCATGAGCATGACTGTAATCATGTCGTGCATGTCATGTATGTCTGATTTTAATGTTACCACGTCTCATATACCTTCGTTATACAGTCGCTTCGCGCAATACCAATTTTGGTGTACATCGAGCTAGCGAAGCGGCCGCGAATGCATCATGAGCGTGGCAATTAAATCATGACATACATGACATGCATGTCATGGTTTTTCGTCTTACCAACTGGCATTCATGTTCTTCATACAGTCACATCGCGCAATACCAATTTTGGTGTATATCAATCTACTGAAACTGCTGCTAGCGCATCATGAGCGTGGCATGTAAATCAGGTCGTACATGACTTGCATGTCATGATTTTCATGCTACCCTACCCACGTCGCACTTACGTTCGTCATACTGTCGTGTCACGTAACACCAATTTTGGTGATATCACGCAAGCGAAACGGACGCGAATGCACCATGAGCCTGGCATGTAAATCATGACATGCATGTCATGGATGTCATGGTTTCCACGCTACCACCTGTTATTCATGTTTTTCATAAAGTCACATCGCACAGTACCAATTTTGGTGTATATCAATCTAGCGAAACGGCCGCGAGTGCGCCATGAGCGTGGCATGTAAATCATTATGTCATACATGACATGCATATCATGATTTTCATGTTACCACGTGTCAGTTACGTTCGTCATACAGAAATGTCTCGTAATGCCAGTTTTCGTATGTATCCGTTCATTTAAACGGCCGCGAGCGCCCCGAGATCATGTCATGTAAATCATGCTGCACATGACATGCGCGTCATGATTTGCATGTTAGGACCTGTCATTATGTTTGTCATGAACTCTTGTCACGCCGTACCAATTTTGGTATATATGAAATTAACGGAACGGCCGCAAGAGCCCAAAGGCCGTTGAATGTAAATCATGCTGTTCATGACATGTGTGTCATGATTTTCATGATATGACCTGTCATTTATGTTCGAGATAAGGCCATGTTATGACACACCAATTTTGGTACACATCCGATTAACGGTACGGCCAGGGAGCCCAAAGGCCTTGGAATGTAAATCATGCTGTTCATGACATGCGTGTCATGATTTCATGATATGACCTGTCATTTATGTTCGTAATAAGGCCATGTAATGACACACACAATTTGGTATACATCCGATTAACGAAACGGCCAGGAGAGCACAAAGTCGTAGGCGGCTAGATAGATAGATAAATAGATAGATAGATAGATACGCTGAAAGTCGCAGAAGTCGCTAAGAAATGCTTCGCATTAAAATTCTCGAGCTAGGGTTACACATACTCTAGACGAGATAACCGAAGCACGCAACATCGCCCAGTACGGCCGTCTGGCGAAGACCAGAACCGGTCGTCACATCCCCGAGGACACTGGGCATCGACACCATACGCAGCGCGTGAAAAGGTCGGGATACCCAGACGTATTCGCAGCGCGTAGTCGTTCTGCCGTTGCCTGGAAACATGCAACGGACACATCACATCGGTCGGCGCAACAGGTGGCGCGCAAGACCTCGAAAATATATTCGGCAATAGCGAGACACGGTTTACGTGGGACGCGGCCCGTTACGAGTTCCACCGCGGCTTCGCGGTCGCGATCACGGATCACGTAGCAACTTCCGTCAAGCGCGACGATAGGCACGGAACAGGCGGAGAGCGAAGAAAAGCTGCCACAGCCTCGCGATAGCAACCATGGACGCCGAGGTGATAATAGGCGACTCGCAGGCGGTGGTACGTCACTACGCCAGCGGCAAGATCTCCTGCGAGTGGCGCGCATTCTCCAAATTCACGAAGGCAACATCTGCCGCAAAAACGACGGTTCCTCATATGGACCCAGTCCCACGGGCCCTCCCCTTGTGGGCAACGCGACTGCCCACGCTGCCGCTCGAGGACTTACACGTCGAGCTGCGACGCCTGCCGAGGTCTCGCACACTTCGACAGCGATGCGGGAATGGACGTGGAGTGATCGCATGACCACTTTCGGATACATCACGCAACACTACAGATTGAACAGATACAAATATCCACCACCCCACGCCAAACTAAACAAGAAACGGCAGGTTGCCTGGAGACAACTACAGACACACACGTACCCGAATCCGCTGATCCTTCGCCTCTGCTACCCAGACCTTTATACGTCCGACGCGTGTAAATTGTGAGGAGCCAGACGACGTTGCCGCACATGCTGTGGAAGTGTACCGGTAGCGAGCAGCAGACCCCTATGAACGCGGTAGACATGGCATCCTCGAACAGCGAGGCGCGATGGGAGGCGGCTCTGCTCAGCCACGAGCTTGCCGATGAACTGTGGGCCGTCCGGCACGCCCAGTATGCCGCCCGGGTCTAAGGACTCGAGGCCGTCATCTAGGCAGGGTACTTGTAGTCCCACCCCGCTCAACGACGCCAAACATGTTCAATAAAGTTTTTACTCACTACCTCCGTGAAGTGTAACAGCATCAATGAAGTCAGTTGTTCAAGGTACATGTCGTCATGCCTCGACATACCCGCTTCCTCGTCGTCGTGTCGGTGACACTTTGGACAAGTCATGTCATGTATAGTATCACCTTGTTGTCATGACTGCGCGCATTACATATTGCTCGCCCGCAGCCTTCGAAGTGTTTTTATGAGCTGGCTCGTCAGGTTCTTTAGCTGGGCAAAGTAGCGCGCCGTAAGCGTAACCTTCTTTCCAGAGGCGACCGCTACAGGCGCAGCTCGAGTGAAAGAGAAGTATTTTTACTCTTGTTTTTCGAGAGCCTTGCTTATGATATTAACGCAGTCAAAACCACACATGGCATGGCACTCCCTAGCATGCGCACACTGGCTCGATAGAGAAGTCTTCTTCCTCTTGTACTTCGAGAGCCTTGATGATGATAATAATTGCAAAACCACATATAGCATAGCCAACTGTAGCATGCGGCGCTAGCTCCACTCCGGCAGTGCGTTCGATACTAACAACATGAACGAAGAAGACGAGGGGGCGGGAGCGGAGGGCTCGCAAGGCCGCAGCAGGGAGGGCTCGCCCGCCAAGGACCCAGCGGTGAGAGCTCGCAGAGGCCGAATGAGAGGCGTCAGCGTCGGCGGACCCGATATACAAGCCGCGAAGCCGAAGCAGCGCGGAAGCGGCGCAAGAGAACGCCGAAGAGGTTCGGGCGCAGGATGCAGCGGCCAAGCGCCGAAAGCGGTCGCTACCTGAAGTTGGTGGCGCCGACGCCACGATTTTCTCGACCACGCGTTCGGCCACAGCTGCAAGGTATGCGACCGCTTGTGGTTCGACAACAACCTGACCAAAATCGCTACTATAACAACGTGTCAAGTCTTTCTATGACAGTAGAGGAATTGTACGGAGCATTCACGGTTTACCCGATTATCTCCGAGCCAGCTCCTCAATCATCATTCACTTCGTGGATATGGCGTGATTTTTTTACTTTTCTTTACACGAAAGCTCCTCGGCTTCCCCGAATTCGCTTACGTTGTGCTGTTATTGCTATGACGTTGCTAAACGATATCTCTTTTATTATTTGGCTAATTATTGTCTAACACAATAATTTGCTTCCTCGGTACTGTTTTAGTAAGAGAACTTGTAAAACAGCGTAAAGTCTGAGAAAAAGTAAATGTCTATCTAGCTGATGGGTAGAAAATGTCGACAATTGAGTGCGCGATTTTCATCATAATCTACACAGCCGCTCTTGTTACCTTTTCGCCGCATCTAGATGTAAAAAAGGAGGATCCGGGGCTGGGGATAGTTCACACGCCAGTCTTTTTTTTTCTCTGACTGACGCGCGTCACCACACGTCTCGCGCCACCGAATTCTATCGGGGCAGCCATAGGCAACATGGCCGACAGAATAACCACCCTCACGGGTTAACGGTCGAAACTGGGCGGCTCAGCCGGTTCACTCCCCAGGCGTTCACGCACCCCGTGCACAACCGGGCGCCGGGTTGGGGGGACGCCTTCCCCTTTTAACCGGTGGGTGTCCGGCGGCAGGTTTCGAACCACCTACCTCCCGTTGCCGAGGCGGACGCCCTATCCACTGGGCCACGGCTACGGTGAAATCCGCTGCTTGAAAAGTGTTACTTAGCAGGAAGGTCATCTGTTTCTCTTAATATGTTCTGGCAATGACTTCGATGAGCAAATGCGTGTAATATAAGTTCGTGTGCGTCGCGCTGCCGCACCGAACATCACACTTGGAGACGTTCACTGCCATCACATAAATGATCACGAAGAAATTGTTACACGGATAGCGCAAAGTGTTTACCAAAATTGATAGAAGCCTGCCAGTTTATTTTTGCGATAAAACAGGCTGATGTAATAGGTGTTAATGCAGCCAGGAGCACGCATAGCATTGCGTCCTATATCTCCATCGAATCGGCCTCGTGGACTTTGTGCTCTTTAATTTCCCAACAATATGGCCACACTATACCGGGTGTCCCATCTATATTTAGCCAAGAGTTAAAAAATGCAACATTAGAGGCAGGCGAGTGAAATCATTTGCAAATTGCTGACAGCCACCTGTTTCGTTACTTACTCTTTAGTTAATTATGATTATTTTATTATATCATAAATATTGACTTTAGGCAAGAAATGCGACTTGTAAAGTTCGAGAGCGTCCTCCCAAACCCCCGTTGCATTATATGCGATAAAGAAATTCCGACGTCTACCATTTTTCCAAGCTGCAATGAAAGCCCGCGAAACACAAAAAGAACAACATGACTAGCGCATTCGCGCGCAGCGAACATGATGCTCTGTGCCGTGGTTTGAGCGAACGAAATCAGCTGCGGCCGCGACTCGAGCGGCTCCTTTGAAGCGGTAGGCCAATGAGTTGGCGGTGGTTACTTGGCCCGCGCTAGCTACAATTTGCACCGTCGCACGCGCCCACTGGCTGACTCACCGGACGCCAAATGACGCAAAATGTTCATAATGGATTGCCATAAGTTTGACATTTGGATAGATGTCTGTATACAGCTCATGCAAAATTGCTGCCATCTGTCGGAGGTTTGACGAAGCTACCGAACCGGCGCCATGTTGGAGGCTTGTCTCCGAATCGTATTGCTATCGCTACCGTAACGTCTTGTTTATATCTGCTGTGATAGTCAGCAATCGGGGCATAAAACGCCAGACGAACTTGTACACCTTACCAGCATTTCGTAGTTTTTACGTTGACAATTACAAAGTGTGAAGTTTATCACCGGGTCACATGTAAGCCTGTTGTCGTTGAGAATGAAGCTTTGCGCTTGCTTATAAATTTTGTCTGTTTTCAGTGTATAGAATGAAGCGTTGTTAGCTATCGCAATATCTTGCGTGTGGTGCAGGATGGTTGGAGGTTGCGGGAGGAGTCGTTAGCGCGCGACGCGGCTGGCCACAGCGATGACGGTAAGAAAGCGCTGTTAACCCATTTCAAGGCGTACTTCATAAGGGACAGCCTACGTCGACCTAATGTATTGTGCATCTTATTTTAAATAAAAAGTTGTCCGGATTGTTACTCTGGAACAAAAAAATATTTCGCTGCTGTAGTCACCTATCTGTGCTTTACATAGAGCTACCACACGGTTAAAATGTAAGAAAGGTCCGCTTCTCACGCACGTGAAAAGTCAACATGAAAAGCGTTAGTTGCTGCTAGATGTAGGCGCCGATTAGCTAGTATTTTATCGAATATCCTTCCGACATGTACTCGTAAATAACACTATCCGCCAAGACCTTCCGCGTTCACATCGTCGCTTTCGGGCCCTGTTGGCGTCTTACAGTTTCAACCCGTTGCAGCAAGGCAGTTTTGCGTCGGCGACTGAACGCTTGCGAAACCACCTCAGCGCGTAACCAACGGTAGCGCTCTCACGCTCGAATGTCACACATCTGCGGGAACAGCATTTTTTTTTTCGTTTTCATAAGAAAAGTGCCACACACAAGCATCTGTTAACATTTCAGAGCACACAGGGATGGATACAGGATTTTTCAGAAGGGGAATCAGCGTCAGCTGGGAGATCCTGATATGTGCTCTTCTTGGGGGTAAATAAATAAGAAAGTAGGGGGGGGGGGTCAGGCCATCCGGGCCGCCCCTCTGAATTTGGCAGTAACAGCGCATGAAATGCTTGAAAAATATACGCACGGGGAAGCAGTACGCACGCAAAGCATCCCACCAAATGCTACATTGTTAAACTTCACAGTCAAAAACAAACTACGAACAACACGCTCCAGCACAATCGGTCCGTTCGCTGAGAATCGATGACGCGCACGAGCTACCTAACATGTAACTGTTATCGCAATGTGATAAACAAAGTAATGGTGTCACCAACTGCGCAGGCATGCGCGAGTAGCCGCGATGCAGCTTTGGAGCGCGTGCACGAAGCCGGTTTGTCTGTTCCTGCAGGTACACGGCGTGAAAACTGTCTCTTTCCGGCATGACACGAAGTGAGCGCTCTCTGATGAGTGCCGATGCTGTCAGATACCACATCTGTTGAGAACGGAGAACGTAAACTCGCGTTAGTCGTAAGCAGTAGCGGGAGCAATGGAACGATCTGCCGCTTCTCGTCGGCCACGCGGAAACCTAATAACGCATGGAGGCTAGTTTCCTGCAAACCTTTTTTCAGCAAACCATTTTGCTCAATCTCAGCAACACGTAACATGAAAATATGACGGTACTGCCGTTCCTATCAGCCGCCACACGCGGATACGTACGCTCCGTGTGTGCACACGCGGAGCGCGCTTAGCCTTCAACATGGCGGAAATGCGCACGGCGGCCGCTAGATGGCAGCAGATTTTGCATAAGGTCTATAATGTTCACACTACCAACAGAATCATAATCTGAAGCCTTATTTTATGAGTACCTCTCACGTCATGCCCTGTGCGTGAGAGCGTCATCATATCGATTCTGCTGATTACGAATCCACGTTCCCAAATCATGTCATGAATCAATTGCCATTTTATTTCTTCGCACTGCAGATAATTGGCTCAAGTCAAACGAGGTACTCTTTATTTTCGTTTGTCCGCACGCCTTGCACCATTGCCCGTATTTCATAGCTTTATGTACTTAGTTCATTTTCAAGTTATGAACTGTTCAAACCCAGGGTAGTTTTAAAGTAGGGCATACAATGCCTTGCCTTAGCGTTTGTTGGCACTGTGCATGCGTCATAAGCCCTCCTCTTGTTTTAGCAATTTTGAAAACATGTACGTACTCAAGCAAACCGAACCGTATAAATCATAACGGAAGATAAGAAAATTGCAGGGCGCTTAAGCATCGCACTTAATAGTGTAACACGATAGCGTAACCTGACCTCGTTCGCATCGCCTTCTCATTCGCTTATCATGTGTCGCTTGTCATGTTGCGCTTTTCGGTGGACACCTCAACCATGTCTCGAGGAGTGTACGGTAGGGGTAGTGCTTTTAGTGTACGGCTGGCTCGACTATCGCTGATGGTGTGTCGATGTCTTCGCCACTAATGGGGCTGGGTTCACGGCTTCACGGGGGCGTCCGGAACATGAACCAACACATCCACCAGATGCCACGGTTCGTGACATTGACGAATGCAGTAGTCGACCTGTTAGACTAAACTCTTTATTTCGCTAATTTGTGGCCGGTAAACAGAAAGTCAAATTACACCAATACACAAAGTACACTGATAGCGGTGCTTAGTGCGTCGGCCGACGATGAACTGATCATCACTGGAACGCGCCGGTTTTACAGCGAAAGCTGTAATGCGATCACAACAAGGGCCGTTTTTGGCGCAGTAGTTGTCCGCCTCCCAAATATTGACTGCCAATGGGGAGCAAATGCCTGGGCTTGCCGTTCACGCTTACGGACGCGCTCCATCCAATAATGTGCACTGAACCTATACGCGTCAAGCGGTACACTGAGGCACATTGGTGGAATTCGTGTCTAATTGTTCACTGCGAACTGAACGGCGTACTACCCCCCCCCCCCCCCAAGTCAAACCGTAATCCTAAACTCTTAGAGGCGTTTAAACGAGCTCGTGATCCAATGAAAAATTTTCTATGGCGGATACCACATTTTCTACGCTTGGTTTATCTGTGCAGAAGAACGCAACATCATCTGCAGAAGCGAATACTTGAAAATCACTGCCTAACATAATAAAGCCGCGGGCACAACTGGACTGTATTTTACTTAAGCACAGGGGCTCTTTGATAAAGAGCTAAGAGTAGTGGCGACGTAGGGCAGCCTTGCTTTACAGAGGAGTAAATAGAAACAGGTTTCGAGAGTTGACCGTTAACAATCAAGGGAGTCGAACATTTCTTATAATGAACTCTAACGCCTTTAACCACAGCTGCGCCAACATCGGCATCTTCAAGAAGAGATAAAGGAACGAATGACTAACACAATCAACAATTGTTGCGAGGTCTACCTTTAACATTGCAACCTGGTTTTGACTACTATAGCCATACTGAAGAACTGTACGAGCAACGTGTACATTGTTCAGTATAGCTTGGCCTCTATTTCCACATGTCTGGTGAGATCTTTTGGGAATGGACATCGCAGATTGCAACCTATTTGATAATACTGCTGCAAAACATTTGCAGCCTACGTGTGACAGTGATATTGGCCTATAACTCTCGCCAGGACGAAGTTTTTCCTTTTCAGAGGTTTTCGGTATCAAGACAGTATGGCTTTTGCAAAAAGACCACGGGAGTGTCTCTATGTCATAGATAATTTCACAAAAGAAATATCCAGCAATATGGCAGAGATAGATTTTTTCAAAACGTTGCAGCATTCATGAGAAATGCCATCAGGGCCAGGTGTTTTCGATTAAGGTAAGTTGTTATTGGCCTGCTCAATTCTCCTGTATTGTAATGGGACTACTAATGCTGCACATAAATCGTTCTTCAAGGGGCTCAAAGGAGAAACAAAACTTGCATTGATGTCAACATTAGGGTCATTAGGGAAAGCACTAAATAAACTTTCATATTACTTCTTGGCCTTCAAAATAGTGTGTATTGTATCTGTTATAAGAACACAGAGATTACAGCTGGAACTAGTTTAGAAATTGCACGGCGATGTAAATGGAGTAAAGGTTGGAGCGTGGATTTCCCAGAATTCAACGACCGTCTGTTTCGAGATAGAATACGTGCCCCTCTCTAGCGGGCAGCATCATATCTTGGAAGGATGTATTTTTCTTATTGACATGGTGTAAGGAGATGTTGGCGCACAAATAAGGCGTTGACTACTCCTTAGCTTTTGGAGTAAATAGGGTTCATATCATGAAGTACATGTATTGTTTTCCATTTTATTATTGTACGTTCCTGGCATTTCACATTATATCCTATAATGGTTCGAAATGCGTTCAAGGAGCGTCTTTCTTCGTTCATGTAATAAGACGTGATAGCTCAAATCTCTACAGGTCTAACACGACCACGCAAGAAGAGCATATTATAGGCTTGTATAGCATAAAGTAGAAAGAGGGGGAGTAAGGGAAGTGAGCGTGGGGAGGAGAGACATGTGATGGGGAACAGGAGGGAAAGGAGGAGGGGAGAGAGTAAAGTACAGCATAGAAAAAGATGTAGAAGAGATAAATAGACAGAAAGAAATGCAGAAAGAGAAATAAAGATCGATAGAGAAAGAGTGAAAGAAAGAGAGAGAGAGAGAAAAGGATCAAAGATGAGGAAATGTGGCAAGAGCAAGAAGGAGAAAGAACCAGAGAGAGAGAGAGAGACAAATAACTAAATGAATAGAAACAAACAGATAAGAAGAAGACAAGGAAAAAGCAGAGCGAACAGAGAAGAGGAAAGAAATAGAGGAAGGAAGAAAGAGAAGATTAACAAAAGACAGGACTACACAGGTACCAATCAGCTCCTCTTTCTCTTTAGCGTTGCGCCTTCAGTGCAAGCTACGCTAATTTCTTTCTTGGTCCCGTGTCTAATCTGAGCTACGCGGTATTCAAAGCATTTATTTATACATAAAAAATCTTACTTCTGATCTGTAGACTAAGAAAATCAGTATTTGTCAGCCACTCGTAATTAAGGTGTGTAATTCCTCCTTATATGTAACACGTCCTACATCAGCACCATACTTCACCTCGGACTTTCGTTACAAAGTACAGAGATCAATGATGAAAACATTATTGCCCGTTTGATGGTATATTGTTTTAAATGCTCAAAGTTGAAAACAGTCATTTGCGCCTGATTCCGACTTTGCAGTCTGCCAGACGCTTTACAGCCTCCGTTGTGCCAACAAGACAAGATCCGCACAACAGCGTCGGTAAAAGGAGTTCAACCACCTTTGAAGGAGTCATCCTGGCACCTGGGTGCCGCTATCTTAATTAACCCCGTTTTCGGATAAACTTTACTTTATAAATGACGGTTTGTCGTCATTTTAACGGACGAATGCTTGGAATAAAGAATACCGATAGAGTTTCTGTAACTTTTTTATGATTTCGTTAAGGCCCACGACAGCACAACACACGGAACACGTTCACTATCTGACAGTGGAACTGCAGGGCGTACAGGAGGAAACGGGCGCTCCTCCAACAGATCTGACGTAGCCGGCAATGACCGGACGTAATGCCATTGCAGGAAACCAATGAACCGGTCAAGATTGCGTCGCACAAAGCTATAGAAGAAGCTGCGAACGCGGGAGCGCTGCCGGCCGCTGCAGCGCTAGTGCGACGCAACCTCACCTTGGCGCAACGCGAACTTATGAACGTTCGCATACCGCACGTACACATAGAGCTCATTCCGACGAAAGGGTGCGGCCTCGGCCTGTTTGTGCTGAACGTGTATAGGAGAGCCAAAGCCAGACACCGTTTTATCATGTTACTGCGAGAGGCGCGTCAGGCAGCTGGCAACGGGCCCTTGCTCATCGCGGGCGACTTCAACACGCCCACGCGGCGTGGGGGTGCGGCTACGAAACGCCAAAAGATAAGCGCCTTTGGCACGATAAGCAGAATGAGGGGCTCGAGCTCATTAGAGACCCTTCCGCGCCTACGCGCAGGGGCAACAGCGCATGTGCAGCCACCTACACTACTTCACGTTTACCAAGAACGTTGCTAGCGCGTGATGGCACAATACGCAGGAGGACCTGTGTAGCGATCACTTAGTGATCGAGATCCAGGTGGACGCTGGACCTCCCCACCACGTTCATCGGGAAGGTACCAAGTGCAAGAACCACCGGCTGGTGTGTTGGGACGCGTTTCGCAAAGTCCGGAAAGAGCAGAATCGTGGCATTGCGGCTATCGAGCATAGAGATAGCTCGACTGCGACGCTCAAGGGGGATTTAGAAAATGCGACGCGGGAGGTTCCACCAGAAGCAGAGCTCGAAGTGATGGACAGCAAACTTCTACACATGTGGGAAGCCAAGCGCAGCGTGCGAGAAAGGTGGAAGCGTCAACGCCACAATCCAACGCTGCGCAGACACATAGCACGGCTAACCAGGGACATGGAAGAGCCCGCGTTACAGGTATGCAAAACACAATGCGAGGAGATCTGCAACGGGATAGACAACCAGCTGGGACGGGCCAAGACGTGGCATCTCCTCCGACACCTCTTGGATCCGGAGGAGACGAAAACATCGCACGCGCATAAGATTAACACGTGGCCACACTTGTTTGCCACGACAACAAAGGCACGCCCCGCGGACTTTCTAGATGAAGTGCGAAGCCGTTACTTCCAGTCACGTAGCCCCCTCGCGCACTTGGCGTACGCCTGGGTGGGTGAGGGTAATGCGGAGGTAGACAAGGACTTCAGCGTTGCAGAGGTGAGTGTGGTACTGCACAAGCTGAACAAAAATTCGGCGCCAGGCCCGGACGGGATAACCAACAAAACCCTACGTAACTAGCACGATGAGTCGCTAGAACAACTGGCGGCTTACATGAACGAGTTCTGGAATGCGGGCGCTATAACGAGCTCGTGGAAAACGGTGCGCATAATTATGATTCCCAAACCCGGCAAACGGGTGCAGATCGACAACCTTCGACCGATATCCCTGACGTCCTGCGTTGGTAAGGTCATGGAACATGCCGTTCTCGCTCGCCTTACCAACTACCTCGAGGACCGAAACATGCTCCCGCATACAATGCTGGGGTTCCGCCGCAACCTTTCCACGCAGGACATTATGCTGCAACTCAAGCACGATATCGTAGACAATCCCACACGATCCACCTAAGCCATACTCGGGCTCGTCCTGAAAAAGGCGTTCGACAACGTTAACCACGCTGCGATACTTGAAAGTATACGAGCATTGGGACTGGGCGAGAGAACGTACCACTACAGACGGGATTTTCTTACGGGCCTCCGCGCCCGCTTAGCGATTGGCGTACTAGACTCTCAAGACATATACATGCGTTGTACGGGCACTCCGCAGGGCTCCGTAATCTCGCCCATGCTCTTTAACCTCGTGCTTGTCGGATTACCACGAAAAACTAGCTGAGATAGAAGGCCTCCACCATAGCTTGTGCGCTGAACATATCACCCTCTGGGTTGCCGAGGGAAATGACGGTCACGTAGAGCAGACTGCAGGAAGCCGTCGACGTGGTGCAGGACTACCTTCGCGACAACGGCCTAGAATGTTCCGCTGCTAAATCGGGGCTCCTGCTCTCTCTACAAACCCTTGCGCAGGGACCGTAAAGAAAAGTAACACAAGAACGCCATTCCGCATTCGAGTGCGCATATAGAGAAATTAATGCAGCCACATCAGACGGCGCTGTCATCCCACAAGTTAACACCATTAGTGTACTTGGCTTGCGCATGTCCGCCAAGAGCCACAACGGTGAAACCATGCGCAGAGTAGATGGCGCGGTTAATGAAACGATCCGGTTGCTGAACGCACCAAACTAGATCGTCTCATCCGCAAAGGCGTACAAACGCGCAATCGGATTACTGTCAAACACTAGCACGACAAAAAATTCTCGAGCTGGGGTTTACACACTACTCTCTAGATGACATAATCGAGGCCACACACCCTCGGCCACACTACGACCGTTGGCGAAGCGAACCGGTCGTCGCATCCTCGAGGACACTGGACATCAACTACCATACGCAGCGCGGCGTAAAGGTCGGGATACTCAGACGTTGCTATTCGGCAATAGCAAAGTCACGCTTTACATGGACGCGGCCCTTTACGAGTTCCACCGCGGCTTCGCGGTCGCGATCACGGATCACGTAGGAACCTGCGTCACGAGGGCGACGATAGGCACGGAAGAAACGGAGGCTGCCGAAGAAGCTGCCATGGCCTTCGCGACATCAACCACAGACGCCGAGGTGATAATAGGCGACTCGCAGGGGGCGATACGCAACAACGCCAGCGGCCGGATCTCCCGCGAAGTGGCCCGCATTCTCGAAATTCACAAAGGCAACATCTGCCACAAGAACGACAGTTTCCTCCATAGGCGTGCGCACAGGGGGGGGGGGGGGCAGTGAGAGGGCGGCCGCCCCCACCCTAATAACCTAAGAGGGGGTGGCACAAAATCTGCCTCGTACATTGACTTACAGAGGGGGGCGCTGCGATGAACCTTCGCCCCCCCCCCCCCTGATAGGGAACCCTGCGCACGCCTATGGTTTCCCCATATGGACCCCTGTAGACACGGACCCTCCCCTTGCGGGCAACGCGACTGCCCACGCTGCGGCTCGAGGACTTACACGCCGAGCTGCGACGCCTGCCGACAGTCCCGATGTCTCGCACACGTCGACAGCGATGCTGGAATGGGCGTGCGGTGATCGCATGACCACTTTCAGAGACATCACGCAACACTACAGATTGACCAGATGCAAATATTCACCACACCACGCCAAACTAAACAGAAAGAGCAGGTTGCCTGGAGACAACTACAGACACACACGTACCCGAATCCGGCGATCCTTGGCCTCTGCTACCCAGACATTTATACGTACGACGCGTGCAAAGCGTGCGGAGCCAGAGCGACGCTGCATCACATGCTGTGGAAGTTTACCGGTAGCGAGCAGCAGACCCCTACGAACCCGGTAGACATGGCAGCCTCGAACCGCGAGGCGCGATGGGAGGTGTCTCTGCTCAGCCACGAAATTGCCGATCAACTGTGGGCCATCCGGCACGCCCAGGATGCCGCCAGGGTCCAAGGAATCGAAGTCGTCACCTAGGCCGGGGTACTTGTAGCCCCACCCCAGTTCAATGACGCCGGACATGGTAAAGAAAGTTTTCACTCACTCACTCCGTGAAGGGTAACAATATGAATGACGTCACTTATTCAAGGTACATGTTGCCATGCCTCGACATACCCGCTTCCTCGTCGTCGTGTCAGTGACACTTTGGACAACTCATGTCCTGAATAGATCACTTGTTATCATAATTGCGCGCATTACATATATGCTCACGCGCAGCTTCGTAGTGTTTTTAGGAGCTGGCTCGACAGGTTCTTTGGATGGGGCAAAGTCCCGCACCGTAAGCTCACCTGTTT